>NW_025969040.1:11798-17744 GCF_021869965.1 Rhincodon typus
GGCAACGGGAATTGGGAAAGGAAGGAAAACCGGAAAGGGAGAAGGGAAATCGGAGCGGATCTGAGGGGAACAGCAGGGATAGAGCAGCTGCAGAGAGCTAGCATGTGTTCGATGGGCTGGGTGGCCTCTCGCTCTCCCTCTCTCTCTCTGTGCTGTAATGATGCTGTGCCTGTTGAGGTAATTTCCCAAATGTTTTCACGAATTGTTTGGGTGTAAGATGAAAGAAATGCTGTTGTTCCGAGCACTGATTGAGATATTTCCTCAGCCTGAGGTGGATGAGCGAGCCTGTTAATCCCTCTCTGTAGAGAGATCAGTTTCCTTCCAACCCTTGCAGGGACTAACTGAGTGACAAAGGAACATGACCAGTCTCACTCCCTCCCCATCAGGCTGTTAAACCTGCACCGGCTGCCACTCCAAAGTACACAGGAGGTTAATCATTAACACTCACCTCTCCCAAGACATCCAGCTGGGTTACAGACCTTCTGTTACTGGAGTTGGTGGGAAAGGTAATGATCGGGAGCTTTTACTGAGAACTCCACTGATCGTACAGCGTGGAAACAGACCCTTCGCTCCAACCCGTCCGTGCTGACCCAGACATCCTGAATTAATCTTGTCCTGTTTCCCAGCATTTGGCCCCTATGCCTCTAAACCCTTCCTATGCATATACCCATCCTGGTGCCTTTTAAATGTTGTAATTGTACCAGCCTCCACCACTTCCTCTGGCAGCTCAATCCATACACGCACCACCCTCTGTGTGAAAAAGTTGCCCCTTAGGTCCCTTTTAAATCTTTCCCCTCGCACCTTAAACCCATGCCCCTCTAGTTTTGGACTCCCCTACCCTGGGGAAAAGACCTTGACTATTCACCCTATCCATGCCCCTCATGATTTTATAAACCTCTATAAGGTCACCCCTCAGCCTCCGACGCTCCAGGGAAAGTAGCCCCAGCCTATTCAGCCTCTCCCTGTAAATCAAACACTCCGACCCTGGTAACATCCTTGTAAATCTTTTCTGAACCCTTTCAAGTTTCACAACATCCTTCCTATAGCAGGGAGACTGGAATTACACACAGTATTCCAAAAGTGGCCCCATCCAATGTCCTGTACAGCCCCAACATGACCCTCCCAACTCCTATACTCAAGGCACTGACCAATAAAGGCAAGCGTACAAAACACCTTCTTCTCTGCCCTGTCTACCTGTGACTCCACTTTCAAGCAACTATGAACCTGCACTCCAAGGTCTCTTTGTTCAGCAACACTCTCCAGGACTTTACCATGAAGTGTATAAGCCCTGCCCTGATTTGCCTTTCTCAAAATGTTTTTCAGGCCTTCAGAGAGGTTAGGTAGCTCTAACAACAGTGCAGCACTCCCTCAGTACTGAAGTAGAAGTGTTAGTGTGGCATCAGGTATGTTCAGGTGTGCTCTAACCTACAAACCTCCTCCTGCCGGGGGCAGGGGGGTTCTTACCTCTTCATGGGATGTCGGCAAAACTGGCATTTGTTAGCTGCCCTTCAACTGAATGGCTCACTCAGTCATTTCAGAGGGCAGTAAACAGCCTCAGTCCTGTCACCGCATGTCTGGAGTCACATAGAGGCCAGACGTGGGAAGGATGGGATATTTCCTTCCCTAAAAAGCGTTAGATGACACAGCGTGGAGCTGGAAGAAGAAGGGCCCAGACCTGAAATGTCAGCCTTCCTGCTCCTCTGATGCTGCTTGGCCTGCTGTGTTCATCCAGCTCTACACCTTATTATCTCAGATTCTCCAGCATCTGCAGTTCCTACTGTCTCCTTAGCGAACCCCATGGTCTGTCTTTTTTGAGGGCCAGCTGATGGTGGGTTTCAGACTATTCCAGACCATTGACTGAGCTTAGATTCCACCAGCTGCCACAGTGGGATTCGAACCTGTGTCCCCAGAACATCCAATGTGCAATGAGTTTCTCGTTATATTGGCACGATATCATCTTCTGCTGGGGTGATGGACAAACAGCCATGAGATATAGGAGCGGAATTAGGCCATTCAGCCCATCGGGTCTGCTCTGCCCTGGCCGATCTGACCACCCTCAACCCCACTTTCCCGCCTTTTCCCCTTGATTCCCTTCCTGATGAAACATCTCTCTGTCTCAGCCTTGAATATCCTGAATGACCCAGCCCCGACAGCCCTCAATGGGAAAGAATTCCCTAGATTCACTCCCCTCGGAGAGAAGAAATTCCTCCTCGTCTCTGACTGATCAGCCAGGTGATTAGATCAAGTCAATCCCGTGTCACGGTTAGCACTGCTGCCTCACAGCGCCAGGGACCTGGGTTCAATCCCACCCTCGGATGACTGTCTGTGTGGAGTTTGCACGTTCTCCCCGTGTCTGCGTGGGTTTCCTTCGGGTGCTCCGGTTTCCTCCCACAGTCCAAAGGTGTGCAGGTTAGGGTGGGTTAGCCATGGGAAATGCAGGGATAGGGTAGGTGGGTCTATGTGGAAGGTCAGTGTAGACTTAATGGGCCGAATGGCCTGCTTCCACACTGTAGGGATCCTACAGCCTGTACCTCACCCACAGTAACTGATGCCAACCTCCCAGAACCAACAATTGGCTGGTCGCTTCCACTTAATTTTCTCAGCTCCCAAAGATCGACTCAACCCAATCCCTTTGTTTGTAATCAGCAAATTACTTCCTCGTACTGGCAGTGACACACCCAGGTAAAAGATCAAAGCTCACATTCTGTACACGATAGGCACACTCACACACGCACTCACACACACACTCTCACACACACACACACGCACTCACACACACACAGTCTCACGCACACACACAGTCTCACACACACACACAGTCTCACACACACACACACTCACACAAACACACACACACACACACTCGCACACACACACACTCACACCCACATACACACACACACTCGCGCACACACACACCCACAGACACAGACACACCCACACTCACACACACTCACACACACACACTCTCACACACACTCGCACAACACACACACACACATGCAAGCGCACACGTGCACACACGCACACACACACACACAGACACACATACAAGCGCACACATACACACACTCTCACACACTCACACACTCTCACACACACTCCCACACACTCCCACACTATCACACACACACACACACACACACCCCACGCACACAGACACACACACTGACACACACATGTCCCCACACCCACAGAAATGTTTTTGTTTGATCTTTAAAAGTCTTTGAGCTAAACTCCTTCAGATTTCCTGCCTTGTGACTGTGGAATCTTCCAACGCAGAAAAGGCCATTTAATCCATTCTGTCCCTGCTAGCACCTTTGAAATGCTATCCCATGAATCCTATTAGACCTGTGATTTTTCATTTTAATTTTTCAAGTATTTAGCAACACTCCTCTTGAAGCTGGGTCGAGTTGTGGATAGTGCGGAGGGCTGTTCTAGGTTACAAACGCACATTGATAGAATGCAGAGCTGGGCTGAGAAGTGGCGGATGGAGTTTAACCCTGAAAAGTGAGGGGTGATTCATTTTGGAAGGACAAATTTGAAAGCAGAATACAGGGTTAACGGAAAGATTCTTGGCAGTGTGGAGGAGCAGAGGGATCTTGGGGTTCATGTTCACAGTTCCCTGAAAGCTGCCACCCAGGTGGATAGAGTTGTTAAGAAGGTGTATGGTGTGTTAGCTTTCATTAATAGAGGGATTGAGTTCAAGAGCCATGAAGTTATGCTCCAGCTATACAAAAGCCTGGTTCGGCCACATCTGGAGTATTGTGTCCAGTTCTGGTCACCTCATTACAGGAAAGATGTGATTTACCAGGACGTTGCCTGGAATGGAGGGAAGGTCTTACGAGGAAAGGTTGAGAGAGCTAGGGCTTTTCTCTTTAGAACGACGAAGGATGAGAGGTGACTTGATGGAGGTGTACAAAATGATCAAAGGTATAGATAGAGTACACAGCCAGAGACTTTATCCTAGGGTGGAGGTAGCTATTACGAGGAGGCATAGTTTTAAAGTGAGTGGAGGTAGATATAGGGGAGACGTCAGAGGTAGGTTCTTTACTCAGAGAGTGGTCGGGGTGTGGAATGCATTGCTGGAGAGGGTGGTGGAGTTGGCCTCATTAAGGGCATTTAAGCGGCTATTAGATAGGCATATGGATGATAGTGTAAGGTAGGGGTGGAGGTTAGATAGACCTTAGGTTCAGGGTAAAAGTTCGGCACAACATCATGGGCCGAAGGGCCTGTACTGTGTTGTACTGTTCTATGTTCTATGTTCTATCTGCCTCATTTCGGGCACACTCCAAAATGCAATGAATGATATTGCTGAGGATGCTCCTGGGGAGTCCAGAACCAGGGGCTCACAGTCTAAGGATACAGGGCAGGCCATTTAGGACAGAGATGGGGAGAAATGTCTTCACCCAGAGAGTGGGGACCCTGTGGAATTCACTACCACAGAGAGGGTTTGAGGTAAAAACATTGAATGGTTTCAAGTAGTTATAGGATCATGAGTCACACAGCACAGAAACAGACCCTTTGGTCCAACCAGTCCATGCTGACCATAATCCTAAACTAAACTAGTCCCATCTGCCTGCTCCCGGCCCATATCCCTCCAAACCTTTCCTATTCATGTACTTATCCAAATGTCTTTAAAACAGTGTAACTGTATCCGCATCCACCACTTCCAAGTTCATTCCACATATGGGCCACTCTCTGTGTAAAAAAAAATTGCCCCTCATGTTTGTTTTAAATCTCTCTTCTCTCACCATAAAAACATATCCCCTCGACTTGAAATCCCCCATCCTGGGGAAAAGACACTCACCATTCACCCTATCTATAGCCCCTCATGACTTTATAAACCTCTATAAAGGTCACCCCTCAACCTCCTACACTCCAGTGAGAGAAGTCCCAGCCTATCTTTATTACTCAAACCCTCCATTCCTGGCAACATTCTGGTAAATCTCTTCCGAACCCTCTCCAGCTTACTCATATCCTTCCCATAACAGGGTGACCAGAACTGGACACAGTGCTCCAGAAGAGGCCCCACCAACGTCCTGTACAGCCTCAACATGAGGAGGTAGATATAGTTCTTAGGGCTGAAAGGATCGAAGGGGATGGAGTGGGGGTGTTGAGGGGGGGTGGGATGACCGTGGGAAACAGGGGAAGAAGTTGGATGATCAGCTATGATAGTGTTGAGTGACGGAGCAGGTTTTATGGTTCTATGTAACACGCAAATCATTTCTGCTTGACTTATGCCTTTTACCAACCTGAATCAAGTTACACTTTGGTTATTACTGGCTCTCGCCCCGATGTTAAACACAGAGGTGAGTCACTGCACCAAATTCACGGGATTTGAGGGCGTCGCTGGCTGGGGCCCAGTGTTTACTGCCCCACCCTGATCGCCCAGAGGGGCAGGTAAGAGGCAGCCACGTAGCTGTGGGCCTGGAGTCACGTGTAGGCCAGGCCTGGGTAAGGCAGGGCAGATTTCCTTCCCTGGAGTGGGTCTGTTCACCACTAACATTTCGCGGCCCATAGGCAGAAATTGCTGGTGAAACTCAGCAGGTCTGGGAGCATCTGTGGGGAGAGAGAGAGAGAGACAGAGAGAGAGAGAGAGACAGAGAGAGAGAGAGACAGAGAGAGGGAGAGAGACAGAGAGAGAGAGAGAGACAGAGAGAGACAGATAGAGGGAGAGAGACAGAGAGAGAGAGAGACAG
Source organism: Rhincodon typus (assembly GCF_021869965.1). NCBI lineage: Eukaryota > Metazoa > Chordata > Chondrichthyes > Orectolobiformes > Rhincodontidae > Rhincodon > Rhincodon typus. The sequence continues at coordinate 17,501 of NW_025969040.1, forward strand.
AGAGAGGGAGAGAGACAGAGAGAGAGAGACAGATAGAGGGAGAGAGACAGAGAGAGAGAGACAGAGAGAGGGAGAGAGACAGAGAGGGAGAGAGAGACAGAGAGAGGGAGAGAGACACAGAGAGAGGGAGAGAGACAGAGAGAGAGAGAGAGACAGATAGAGGGAGAGAGACAGAGAGGGAGAGAGACAGAGAGAGGGAGAGAGACACAGAGAGAGAGAGACAGACAGAGAGACAGACAGAGAG
>NW_025969041.1:0-17744 GCF_021869965.1 Rhincodon typus
GCAGATGTTCACCTGCACATCTGCCAATGTGGTATACTGCATCCGCTATACCCGTTGTGGCCTCCTCTACATCGGGGAAACCAAGCGGAGGCTCGGGGACCGCTTTGCAGAACACCTACGCTCGGTTCGCAATAAACAACTGCACCTCCCAGTCGCGAACCATTTCAACTCCCCCTCCCATTCCTCAGACGACATGTCCATCCTGGGCCTCCTGCAGTGCCACAACGATGCCACTCGAAGGTTGCAGGAACAGCAACTCATATTCCGCTTGGGAACCCTGCAGCCCAATGGTAACAATGTGGATTTCACAAGCTTCAAAATCTCCCCTCCCCTTACCGCATCCCAAAACCAGTCCAGCTCATCCCCGCCTCCCTAACCTGTTCTTCCTCCCACCTATCCCCTCCTCCCACCTCAAGCCGCACCCCCATCTCCTACCTACTAACCTCATCCCGCGCCCTTGACCTGTCCGTCCTCCCTGGACTGACCTATCCCCTTCCTAACTCCCTACCTACACTCACCTTTCCTGGCCCCATCCCCGCCTCTTCGACCTGTTTGTTTCCTCTCCACCTATCCTCTCCTCTATCCATCTTCTATCTGCCTCTCCCTCTCTCCCTGTTTATTTCAGAAACCCCTTCCCCTCCCCCATTTCTGATGAAGGGTCTAGGCCCGAAACGTCAGCCTTTCTGCTCCTATGATGCTGCTTAGCCTGCTGTGTTCATCCAGCTCTGCACCTTGTTGTCTCGGAACAAAAACAGAAGTTGCTGGAAAAGCTCAGCAGGTCTGGCAGCATCGTGAAGAAAAAAATCACAGTTAACATTTCAGGTCCGGTGACCCTTCCTCAGAATCAGAACCAGTTGGGTTTTTCAACAATCGACAATAGTAATGGCCACCATTAGGTTCTTAATTTCAGATTTTTTTGTATTGAATTCAAACATCACCATCTGCATTGGTGGGATTCAAAGCTGGGTCCTTAAAACATTACCTTGGGTCTCTGGATTAATATTCTCATGATGATAGCACTAAACCTATGCCTCCCCAAATCAGACTCAAAACATTAACTTTGTTCATTTCTCCACAAGTGCTGTCAAACCTACGTATATTCTCCAGCACTCTTTGTTGGTATTTCAGATTTCCAGCAACCACACTGTTTAGCTTTTGCTATCGACATGCTCAGACTTGCTGGTTAAATAAAACCTGGAGGACAGTGCTTGTGAGAAACATTTCGAGCGACAGTTTAGCTGTGATTTTTGCTGCAGGTGTCTTCATCAAAAGTTAGATTTAACATTATCTTATATCTTAAAAAAAGACTCACATTTTGATTGAGGCATTCAAGAGGTCATTGGTAGTTTATTTGGCCAGTAATAGTATACAAGGATATTGTAAAAGGCAGGAGATTGACACTAGACAATAGAGCTAGCACAGGAATAATGGGTGGAACGACCTCTTTCTGCACCATAGTAACACTGAGATTCAGTAACAGTGATATGGCACTTTTCCTGATTTCTGGCTATCCTAAATTGCTGTTGTAGCCATTAGATCCAACTGAAGCAAACTCACTTTTGTGATGTAGACAAATCAGCTGCTTAATTTGTTTTCAGGGAGGTCCCACAAGCAGCAGCAATGTGGTTTGTTGTAATGAGGTTGGATCAGAGGGATATATTGGTCAGGACAGTAAATCTTCAGAAATAAAAGCCCACTCTCCACTCTTTCGCTTCTCCAAGTCTCCAAGCGTAGATTCCCCTTACCCCTACATCGGCAGTCACTCCAACACACCTTTGTTTTATTAATTCATGGGATGTGGGCATCGCTGGCTGGACCAGTATTTATCGTCCATGCCAGATGCCCTTGAGAAGGGGGTAATGAGCTACCATCTTGAACAACTGCATTCCTCCTGCTTTAGGTTGGCCCACCATGCCATTAGGGAGGGAATTCCAGGGTTTGACCCAGCGACAGTGAAGGAACGGCAATATATTTCCAAGTCAGGATGGTGAGTGGCTTGGAGAGGAACTTGCAGAGGATGGTGTTCCTGTGTATCTGCAGCCCTTGTCCTTCAAGATGGTTAGAGTTGGTCAGGTTAGAAGGAGCCTTGATAGAAGCATTGGAACAGGGGTAGGCCATTCAGCCCCTCGAGTCTGCTCTGCCATTCTGGGTCAGGGCTGATCTCCACCTTAACACTATATTGCCACACCATCCCCATAGCCCCTGATGTCATTGCTAACTACTGACTTACTGACTGATCTACCGCAGCCCTGTCTGTGAGAGATTGCTAAATGCAAGTTATTTGCCATTACTACATTCCATATGGGTTTGTGACTATCTCTATTATTTAAATGCCAGTTATTCCCCTGTCTTGCTGTTCTCTAGATGCTGAGTTTTTGCAACTTGATGTAAATGTTTTACCTCCAGAAAGGTCAGAGGTGATAACATAAATTCAGAAGCTGAACTCCACTTCTGAATTTGGGGCTCTATTATTCAGGAGAGCCCATTTGGGATGGAGAGTTTTGCATGTGATGGCTTCATACACTGGATTGTAAAGTCACTTGGTGTTTTGGCGGTATCTGTGAGGTTACAGGTCCTCTTCCGTTCTGAAGTGGGGGTATGTCATGGTGAGTGCTGGGGCTCTGTCCCTTGATTTCTGGCTGCAGTTCTGTCTTATGTTCCTGAACTTTGGCTTCTCAGCGAGGGAGAAGTGGAGATGTGGTGATACAGACCGGGAGACACCCTTGCCAGAATGTTCCTGTGCCTGGATATCAGGGGGGAACTTGCAGGTGGTGGTGGTTCCTTTGTATTCGCTGCCCTTGTCCTACTAAATGGAGGAGTTTGTCGATTTAGAAGGTGCTGTCTAAGGATCCTCGCTAGGAACATTGGAACAGGAATAGGCCATTCAGCCCCTTGAGCCTGCCCAAAGTAGACATTAACAGGCCATTCAGCCCAACTGCCTGACCCACTTCTATCCCTATATCCTCAGTCTTTGGAGAAATTGAACTCCACATCATCAGGTACAAAGGTAAGTTTCCTGGACCAGGAGGAACCCATCATTCCTGGAACTGTCATCTCAATTCGATTAACTAAGTTTCATTTAACCTTAGCTTCAAATAAAAGTTTATGTTTTGTTTGTTTATTGCGCATTGACATTAGCATATACGGGCGCTTAACTCCTACTTTAACATATGCGCAAAGAATTTCAGATGCTGGAAATCTGAAACATGAAAATAAAGTGGTGGAGAAGCTCAGCAGCATCTTTAGAGAGAAAAACAGAGTTAACATTTCAAGCCCAGTAACCCTTTATCAGAACCTAACGCCTCCTTTTTGGCACAAATTTGAGTGATCAAAACTTAGAAACGTATGTAAAGATTGGCTCCTATTTTATTCTCCATGACTAGCTTTTCTGCAGAGTAATATGGTCACATAGGGGAGTTATCTAAAAATAAATTTCAAATTACAGCAAACCTTTTGTTAACTGGCACCTATGGGACCATGAGTATGCCAGTTGATTAAATATTTTTCTTGATCATAATCAATGTAAAAATACACACTAAGTAAATGAAATATGTTGCAGGGGATAAACTTTACAGCATAAATTCCTTTAATAATAATGTAACTTTGTCTTAAATAAAACTTACTGGCAGAGAGCAAGTTCCTAGGAGTGACGATGACCAACAATTTGTCCTAATCTCTACGTAGATGCGACAGTCAAGAAGGCGCAACAACACCTTTTCTTCCTCAGGAGGCTAAGGAAATTCAGCAAGTCCATAAGGACCCTCACCAACTTTTACAGATGCACCATTGAAAGCGTACTGTCAGGGTACATAATGGTATGGTACGGCAACTGCTCTGCCCAGGATCGTAAGAGACAGTACAAAGTTGTGTGCACAGCCCAGACCATCACGCAAACCATCCATGGACTCCGTTTACACGGCTCATTGCTGCAGAAAGGCTGCCAACATCATTAAAGACCCCTCCCATCCCAGTGATGCTCTCCTATGACCTCTTCCATCAGGCAGAAGATACACAGGCTTAAACAACCGCACCAACGGGTTCAAGAACAGCTCCTTCCCTGCTGTTATTAGACTGCTGAATGGACCTCTCAAATTTCAAATCTGATATTGATCTTGCTTTTGTTCACCTCCTGTGTAGATGTAACCTTGTATGCCTCGCTCTGTCTGAGCACCCTGTGATCTGTATGTCCTTGTTCGCTACGATCTGCCTGTACTGCTCGCAAGACAAAACTTTTCACTGTATTTAGGTACACGTGACTACAATAAATCAAATCTCTCGCACTTTCAAGCTGATTACTCGGATATCGCGGAGATCGCAATAACGTTGCGTAATTCTGGTATTTCAGGTATGTTTTTTGCCGGTTTATTGAGAGTGCTGGTTCAAACAAAGTTTGCCGGGTTAATTAAAATTCACACTGGCATCCACATCAGCACCTTTAAGCAATTGAGGACTGGGTCCTCCCCTCTCAGTCATTTGCTCAATTTCATGGAGAGGGTCAATCTGGTCAGGAACCAGCAGGTGGCAGTGAGACGCAGCAGTTTGGCTTAGTGTCTTGTCCATGCCTTGGATATTTTTAATCAACTTTTTCCTGGATGTGTTCTGACACATATCTGAGGCTGACAGGACTTGAACCCAGATCTGGAGAAGGATGACTGGGCACAAAGCATTAATTCTGCTTTTCTCTTCTTAGATGCTGCCAGACCTGCTGACTTTCTTTTTAAACAAAAGACCATAGGATCCCGACAGTGTGGGTGCAGGGCATTCCACCCATCAAGTTGCCACTGACCCTCCAAAGACCATCCCACACAGACCCACCCCTCTACTCTATCCCTGCGCTTCCCATAGCCAATCCACCTAACCTGCACATCTTTGGACTGTGGGAGAAAACCGGAGCACCTGGAGGAAACCCACACAGACACGGGAAGAACATGCAAACTCCAAACAGACAGTCGCCCATGGCTGGAATCAAAACTGGGTCCCTGGCGCTGTGAGGCAGCAGTGCTAAACACTGAGCCACTGTGCTGCCTGATTTTCTCCAGCAATTTCTGTTTTTATTTCAGATTTTGAGTATTTGCAGTTATCGAGTCACCGAATCACGCGGAAGCAGACCCTTTAGTCCATCTTGACTGGGTCGACCAGATATCCAATCTGACCTAGTCCCATTTGCCAGCATTTGGTCCATACCCCTCTAAATCCTTCCTATTCATATCCCCATCCAGTTGCCTTTTAAATGCTGTAATTGTTCCAGCCTCCACCACTTCCTCTGGCAACTCATTCCATACATGCACCACCCTCTGCGTGAAAAAGTCGTCCATCAGGTCCCTTTTAAATCTTTCCCCTCTCACCTTAAACCTATACCCACTAGCTTTGGACCCCCCCACCCTAAAAAAAGACCTTGTCTATTTACCCTATCCATGCTCCTCATGATTTTATAAACCCTAATAATGTCTTTGATACTTGTATTATTTTACCACTTGGTAATGGTCTGATTGCCTGGGGTTCGCTGATGTGTCAAGTGCATGGTGCAACATGAGCTTTGTTGGATATTTCATTCCTTTGCAATCAGGGAGCCAGTGAGATGTCAAATTAAGAGGTGTTTAATTCAGTTTCTCTTCAATTTTTGACCCTAACCAGCAAGTTCTCAAAGGGGGCACACAACGAAGGGCTTCAGAAAGTCATGCAGCACCGAAGGTGGTCATTTGGCCCATTGTGTTTTTGCTAGCCCTTTGAAAGAGCTCCATCCCACTTCCCCAAAAATTTTATTGAAGCCTTTACTGTGCATCTCCACTTATAATGTATCTGGTGTACTTACAGGGTGGACTTGATCTTTATTGTGCAAATCTTCCCAGTTGTACCTGATGTGGCATGGCAGTAGTTATCAATGCACAGCAGGCAGCTGATATTTACATACCCGTGAGGTGTTGGCTGTGGCTCAGTTGGTTACTGGTCAAACCTCAATTCAAGGGACTTGAGGAGACAATCTCAGGTGACTCTCCTAGTCCAGCAGTAAGGGAGTGCTGCACTGCTGAAAGTGAGCCTCTCACATGATTCTCCTGCACTTTTGTTCTTCTTTATTTCAAATCTCCAGCATCTGCAGCAATTTGCTTTGATGTGGCAATTTCATTGACTAGCAAGGGGGTAATGTATAGATTCTGTCATGTTGGAGATGGTCATAGCTTGGCATTTCTGTCACATGAATGTTATTTGCCACTTGTCAGCCCAAGCCTAGATATTGTCCAGATCTTGTCGCATTTGAACACGGACTGCTTCAGTATCTGAGGAGTCACAAATGGTGCTGAACGTTGTGCAATCATCGGTGAACATCCCCACTTCTGACCTTATGATGGAGGGAAGGTCTTTGATGAAGCGGCTAAAGATGGTTGGGCCTAGGACATTACCCTGAGGAACTCCTGCAGAGATATCCTGGAGCTGAGAACAACAACCACGACAATCTCCCTCTGTGTCAGGTATGACTCCAAACAATACACCCAATACCCATTGATTCCAGTTTTGGCCCTTTCATGCCACATGTGGTCAAATAAGGCTTTGATACTAAGGGCAGTCACTCTACTCTCACTTCTGGGGTTCAGCTCTTTTGTCTATGTTGGAACCAAGTGTATAATGAAAAGATAAAAATATAAGAAATATTAGCAGGAATGGGCCGTCTGCCCATAAAATCTTGGATCCTCTTTTATGCAAAATCCTCATAGTCCTCAACGCCTTTAGATATCAAAAATCTATCTGCCTCCTTTTGAATACATTCAGTGATCTAGCCCCCACAACTCTCTGGGGTAGAGATTTCCAGACATTCGCTATGCTCTGGGAGAAGAAATTCCTTCTTATCTCAGTTTTAACTGAGTGTCACCTTAATTTGTAACCATATCTGATTACTAATGGAAGCATCTTCTCAACATCTACTCTGTCGAGCCCTTTCAGAACCGAGTATGTTTCAACTAAGGTCATCTTCATTCTTCTAAACTCCAATGAATAAAAGCCTGAACTGTTTAGTCTCCCCTTCATCCCAGGATCCAGCCTAGTGAATCTCTCTTAAATTGTTTCCAATGCCGGTATATCCTTTCTTAAACGCAGGATTCGAAACAGAACACATTACTTTCCAGGTGCAGCCTCATCAACAACAAGTAAAACACCCTGTACCAAGCCTTCTCTATTTTAAAATGTCAAAACCCATAATAAAGGCCAAAATTACATTTGCCTTCCTAATTACTTGCTGCACCCGCATGCTAACATTTTGTGTTTTATGCACAAGAACACCCTGATCTGTCTCTCTATTTAAATAATAGATTTGGATTCTTAAATAATTTGATTCTTCTTACGAAAGTGCATGATCTCAAACTTTCATTTATTTAGTTGACTCATTTGTTGTCACGTATATTTTGTTACAAAATACAGTGAAAAGTGTTGTAAGGTGTTGCTGCTCTCTTCTACCATCTTAAAATGGAGAAAAGCGAACCAAAACAAAGGCTATAAAGGCAGACGAAGAAGGAAATAAAGAAAAAGTGTTTAACTTTACAGCCCTTCTTATTAAGTGCTCCGCTCTGGGCCATGGGCCTGGTTTCCAGACACGAGACTCCTTCGCTGTGCCATACTCTTCAGCATCATCTTGACTTCACTGATGCCCTCGCCACTATGATTCCTCGCTGGACCTCGCCAATGCAGATGCCAATGACACCGGGTACCGCATCGGCCCAAACATGACTCCGCTGCTGCCAAGTGTCTCCTTCGGGCCTACCTTGCCGATGCAGCTGCTGCCGGATCTTGGCCCAAACTCACCTCCGCTGCCACTTCCACGAATCTGCGCTGGATATTGACGCTGCTGGGAACACAAACTCACCTCCATTGCAGCAGGCATGAGTCAGCGCTAGGACCACCTCGATGATGCACCCAAACTCTCTCTGAAGCGACCAGCCTCCAGTCCGTGCCAGGCCTATTTGCTGCCACTAAGCTGTTACGGTGAGCTCCCTCACTCTTCAACAAGAAGTAAGATAAACAAAAGAGATTAAAAGAAAAAGAGAAAAAAAAGTGGGTGTGTCATAGAATCCCTACAGTGTGGAAACAAGCCCTTTGGCCCAACGCGTCCACACTGACCCTCAGAGCATCCCACCCCACTAATCTACGCATCCCTGAACACTATGGGAAATTTAGCATGGCCAATCGACCTAGCCTGCACATCTTTGGACTCTGGGAGGAAACCCATGCAGACACAGGGAAAATGTGCAAACTCTACACAGACGGTCACCCGAGACTAGAATCAAACCCGGCTCCCTGGTGCTGTGAGGCAGCAGTGCTAACCACTGAGCCACCGTGCCGCCCCAGGTCAGAAGCCCTACTTCACTGCTATCTCACTGGAAGAAAAAAGTGTTGCATTAAACTCCATCTGCCAAGTGTTTGCCCACTCTTTCAATCGATCTGTATTGCCTTGCAGATTCCTTGTGGCTTAATCATGATATACCCTCCCACCTATTTTTCTATTGCTAGCAACTTTGGATACATTGCGGACAAAGAACTGCGGAAATATGCAACAAATACAGAAAGTGCTGGAGAAACTTAGCAGGTCTGGCAGTATGTGTGGAGAGAAAAACAGAGCTAAGATTTTGAGTCCAGTGACCATTTATCAGAAACATTAACTGTGTTTCTCTCTACAAGTGCTGCCAGACCTAAGTTTCTCTAGCACTTTCGGGTTTTTTGTTTTGAATATATTACACCTTGCCCCTCCTGCAAGTCATTAATATAGTAAACAATTGAGGTCCTAATCCCAACTCTGTCTTCTGTGTGTTGACCAATTCTCAATCAAGTGTAGTACATTACTCCCAATAAATGAGTTCATTTCTTGTGTGATAACCTTTTATGTGGCACCTTATTGCATTTTTCTGGAAACTCAAATACACTACATCTACTGGTTCCTCTTTATCAACTTTGATTGTTTTATCATCAAAGAACTATAGCAAACTTGGCAAACATTCTGCTCTGTAGAAATTCATCAATGATCCTCAGACAGCACCTTCCAAACCCATGACCACTTCCATCTGAAACAGCAAAGGCAATAGACATATGGGACACCACCACTTTCAAGTTCCCCTCCAAGCCACTCACCATCCTGATATATGTCACTGATTCTTCACTGTTGCTGTGTCAAGATCCTAGAACTCCCCCTCTAATGCATTGTGGGTCAACCCACAGCAGGTGGACTGCAGCGGTTCAAGAAGACAGCTCACCACCACCTTCTCAAGGGGCAACTAGGAATGGGCAATAAATGCTGGCCAGCCAGCGATGCTTACATCCCACAAATGAATATATAGAAGAAATTCACAAAATCACATTGAATCAATTTGATTGCGCTAAGATTTTCCAAGTGTCTTGCTATTTCTTCCTTAATAATGGGCACTAGCATTTTCCCAATGACAGATGTTAGGTTAACTGACCTATAATTGCCTGCTTTCTGTCTTCCTCCTTGAAAAAGGGCACCACATTGGTGCATTGGAGGCCAGTAATCTGAATGGCCCTGGTGGAAACCAAACTGGGTATCACTGAGCATGGTATTGCAAATAAGTGATTCTTGATAGCACTGTTGATGACATCTTCCATCATTTTACTGATTATCGAGAGTAGACTGATGGGGTGGTAATTGGCCAGGTTGGAATTGTCCTGCTTTTTGTGGACAGGACATAACTGAATGACTTTCCACATTGGCGGGTAGATGTCAATGTTGTGACTGTAATGGAAGAGCTTGGCGAGGGAAGCAGCAAATTCTAGAGCACAAGTCTTCAATATTATTGATAGAATGTTGTCAGGGCCCATAGCCTTTGTAGTATCCAGTGCTTTCAGCTGTTCTAGCTAATACATGGAGTGAGTCGAATTGGCTGTCATGATGTGTTCCCCCATTATTGAGGATGGAAAGGTCTGAGGAGTTGTTTAATGATCTACTACCATTCACAAGTGATGTGGCAGGACCGCAGAGCTTAGATCTGATCCATTGGTTGTGGGATCGCTTAGCTCTGTCTATCACTTACAGCTTATGCTGTTTGACTTGTAGGTAGTCCTGTGATAGCTTCACCAGGTTGACACCTCATTTTCAGTTTTGTCTGGTGCAGTTCCTGGCATGCCCTCCTGCACTCTCCATTGAACCACGATTGATTCCCTGGTTTGGTGATGGTTGAGTGGGGGATATGCCGGGCCATGAGGTTACAGATTGTGCTGGAGTACAATTCTGCTGCTGTTGATGGCCCACGGCGCCTCATGGATGCCCAGTCTTGAGTTGCTAGATCTGTGCGAATTCTGTCCCATTTAGCACAGTGATAGTGCCACACAACATGATGGAGTTTGTTCTCAATGTGAAAGTGGGACTTCGTCTCCGCAAGAACTGTATGGTGGTCGCTCTTACCGATATGGTCATGGACAGATGCATCTGCAGCTGGCAGATTGGTAAGGATGAGGTTAAGTATGTATTTCCCTCTTGTTGGTTCCCTCACCACCTGCCGCAGACCCAGTCTAGCAGCTATGTCCTTTAGGACCCGACCACCTCGATCAATAGTATGGCTGCTGAGCCACTCTTGGTGGTGGACATTGAAATCCCCCACCCAGAGTAGATTTTGTGCCCTTGCCATTCTCAGGGCTTCCTCCAAGTGTTGTTCAACATTGAGGAGTACCGATTCATCAGCTGAGGGAGGATAGTACATGGTAATCATCAGGAGGTTTCCTTGCCCACGTTTAACATGATCTTTTGAGACTTCATGGGGTCCAGGGTCAATCCAAGGCGACTCCGTCCCAACTGCACCTCTGCTGGGTCTGTCCTGCCAGTAGGCTAGGCCATATCCAGGGATGGTGATGGTGGTGTCTGGGCCATGGTCTGTAAGGTATGATTCTCTGAGCATGTCAATATCAGGCTGTTGTTTGACTAGTCTGTGAGACAGCTCTCCCACCTTTGCCACTAGCCCCCAGATGTTGGCAGGGAGGATTTTACAGGGGCAGCAGGGCTGTTTGTTTTTATTTCTGGTACCTAGGCTAATGCCAGGTGGTCCATCCAGTTTCATTCCTTCACACAGGTTTTATTTAAGCAGTTTGATAGGATGGAATGGCTTGCTTGGCTATTTCAGAGTGCAACTAACGGTCAACCACATTAGGGTTCTAGAAGTTCATGGTAGTCTTGAAATAATTGTTGTAGGTTTGTTTGCACTTTTTTTCTATGTTCGAGCAGTAACAATCTGTGTAAGGGTATTATTCAGTGCTGCACACAGCAAGGCAATATGGAGAGCTGAGAGTTCAGACAGTTGCATTCCCATTGGAAACTACCACTCACAAGGCTGAAAGTTGAGATAACAGTCAGTAGTGGAACACTCTGCTGTTTGTATTGAAAAATGACAGTTCTTGAGTCTGTGTGGCCCAAGCAAGCAAAGATAATATGCAAGTGCACACAAGTGGCATGGTGGCTCAGTGGTTAGCACTGCTGCCTCACAGTGCCAGGGACCCAGGTTCGATTCTACCCTCAGGTGACTGTCTGTGTGGAATTTGCACATTCTCCCTGTGTCTGTGTAGGTTTCCTCTGGGTGCTCCAGTTTCTTCCCACAGTCCAAAGATGTACAGGTTAGGTGGATTGACTGTGCTCAATTGCCCCATTGTGTTCAGGGATGTGTGGGTTACAAGGGGATGGGTCTGGGTGGGGTACTTTGAGAGTCAGTGTGGACTTGTAGGGCCGAAGGGCCTGTTTCCACACTGTAGGGATTCTATATGTGAGAAGCTCAAAGAACAAATCAAAAAGGTCATAAAATAAATCTCAATTTGATAGCATTTATAGCCAGTACTGGGACAGAATCAAAAGACTCTGGAACAGTCCCTGCAGATTGGAAGGTGGCTAACCTCACTCCAATATTCAAAAAAGGAGGTAGAAAGAGAACAGGGAATTTCAGACCAGTGAGCCTAATATCAGCAGTGAGGAAAATCATCCATTGTCAAGGATTTTATAGCAGAGCATTTCGAAAGCAGTAGTAGGATCAGAGTCAGCACGGATTTATGAAGGGGAAATCATGCTTGACAAATCTGTTGGAATTCTTTGAAGATGTAACGAGTAGAGTTGACAAGGGGGAGCCAGTCAATGTGGTATTTGGACTTTCAGAAAGTATTTAACAAAGTCCCAATAAGAGATTAATGTGCAAGATTAAAGCGCATAGGATTTGGGGAAGTGAATTGGAGATGCATAGGAAACTGGTTGGCAGAGAGAAAACAAAATGTAGGAATTAATGGATCCTTTTGAAATTGGCAGGCAGTAACAAGTGGGGTACCACATGGATCGGTGCTGAGACCCCAGTTGTTCACAATATATATTAATGATTTGGATGAGGGAACAAAATGTAACATCTCAAACTTTTTAGACGATACCAAGTTGGGTGGGAGGGTGAACTGTGACGAGGATGCAGAGATCCTTCAGCATGATCTCAACAGGTTGGGTGAGTGGGTAAATCAATGGCAGATGTAGTATAATTTGAATAAATATGAGGTTATTCACTTCGGAAACAAAAATAAGAAGGTAGATTACTACCTGAATGGCTGTAAATTGGGAGAGGGGAGTCTGCAGCGGGACCTGGGTGTCCTTGTGCGCCAGTCGCTGAAGGTAAGCATGCAGGAGCAGCAGGCGGTAAAGAAGGTAAATGGTATGTTGGCCTTCACTGTGAGAGGTTTCGAGTAGAGGAGCAGGGGTGTGTTGTTGCAGTTATACAGGGCCTTGGTGAGGCCACACCTGGAATATTGTGTGCAGTTTTGGTCTCCTTTTCTGAGGAAGGATGCTCTTGCTCTCAAGGGAGTGCAGTGAAGGTTTACCAGGCTGATTCCGGGGAATACGGTTTTGATATATGAGGAGAGATTGATTGGGTTGGGATTGTTCTTGCTGGTGTTCAGACAAATGAGGTGGGCGGGGGTGGAATCTCATAAAGACTTATAAAATTCTAACAGGACTGAACAGGGTAGATGCAGGGAGGATGTTCCTGATGGTGGGTGTGTCCAGAACCAGGGGTCACAGTCTGAGGATTCGGGGTAGACGATTTAGGACGGAGATGAGGAGATATTTCTTCACCCAAAGAGTGGTGAGACTGTGGAATTCATTACCACAGGAAATAGTTGATGCCAAAACATTGAATGTATTCAAGAGGCGGCTAGATATAACACGTGGAGCGAATGGGATCAAAGGTTATGGGGAGAAAGCAAGATTAGGCTATTGAGTTGGATGATCAACCATGTTCGTGAAGAATGGCAGAGCAGGCTCGAAGGGCTGAATGGCCTCCTCCTGCTCCTATCTTCTATGTTTCAATGTTTTTATGTAAAAGGATTAATGTGGCCACTTTAAGGATATGTGTAGGGCAGTCTTTTTTTGATTCATTCATGGGATGTGAATGTCACTGGCAAAACTAATGTTTGCTGCCCATCTCTTGGGAAGATTGTGGTGAGCTGCCTTCCTGAACTACTGCAGATCCTGGGATGTACAAATATTCACAGAGCTGTTAAAATGGGAGTTCCATGATTTTGATCCAGCAACAGTGAAGGAATGATGATCCGGTTCTAAGTGTGTGATTTGGAGGGAACCTGTAGGTGGCTGTGCCTCAATGTATACACTTTATAGGCAAAGACCTGGTGGAAATGAACAAACTATTTGAACCCTCACCATCAAACAAGGCAACTAACTGATGAGGTTCAAGAAGTTGGAATGATAAATAACCAAAACTTTCTCAACTGAAAAGCACAGCATGAACCAGAAATAGAGTAAAATGAGACACAGCATTGACCATCATTTGTTTTATGATTATGATTTAGTTGTATGATTTATCCTTGACATTTAATCATATTGTTCATAAATTTACATCTGTTAAGAATTAATATATTTTATGAGGGCTAAAATGCTGCTGCATATCAGTAATGAACGCATTAATTGAGGGACTGCATAAGGAATCAGACTTGATTGGTTCTCATTTATAGTAACTAACTAGTGATGGCAGGATCTGTGATGAACATTGGCTTGAGTTTCTGTAGTTGTCGAGATCTACATATAGAATCCCTACAGTGTGGAAGCAGGGCATTCAACCCATTGAGTCTACACTGAGTCTCCAAAGAGCACCCAGCCAGATGCAACCCTATCCCTGTAACTCTGCATTTCCCATGGCTAATCCACCTAACCTACACATCTCTGGACATCGTGGGCGATCTAGCATGGCCAATCCACCCTAACTTGCACATCTTTGGACTGTGGGGTGAAACCAGAGTACACCCACACAGACACGGTGACAACATGCAAACTCCACATAAACAGTCACCTGAAGGTGGAATGGAACTGGGGTCTCTGGCGCTGTGAGGCGGCAGTGCTAACCACTGAGGGACAATGCTGCCCAAATATGCAATTTACGTTTTTAACTGTGCTCATTGCATCATGTATACTGTACAAAGGAGTACCTGATTTTACATTTGCAGGTCTTATGATGCAGTGGGTAGCATCCCTGCCTCTGAGTTAGAAGATCTGGTTGGAGTCCGAGTCTAGCACTTGACAGCTAAGGAAGGTACATTCATAACCTATGGAATATCCACCTGTAGGTCCTTCCATGGTGGTTATCACAAGCCATAACTTCAGACAGCAACATACAGCTCCAAGTGGATATCCCTCAACAACATGGATTCTCTGAGGATAGATTGAAGAAGTTGTGACTGTTCAACCTTGGGAAAAGAAGACTGAGAGGAGATCTAATGGAGGTTTTCGAAATCATGAATGGGCTAAATAGATAGAGAGAAGCTGTTTCTGTTTATAAAATGAATAAAGGATGAGAGGGCAAAGGTTTAAAGTGATGTGCAGACAAAACAAAGACGATCTGAGACAAAAAAACTAGTCAGTGATGAGATGAGATCTGAAATGTAGAGCCTGGAAATGTGATAGAGGCAGGTTCAATTGAGGGATTCTAGAGAGACAGTGGATGATTATTTGGGTAGAATGCTGTGCGGGGAAATGGGGTAAAGGCAGGAAATTGGCACTAGGGAATAGAACCTGTGCAGGCATGATGGGTTGATTGGCCACCATCGGTGCTGTAATTGTGCAGGTGGGTTGGTTGGTTGGGCAGCTGATAAGGATCCATTTGGTGCCAACGCCACAGTGTTCGATCCCTGCTGCGGATGGGATGGATTTAGAAACGATGTCCTCGCCCATCTGTGGTGGCAATAGTGGCACTGAGGGTCAGACCTGGCTTTAGAAAGACGGGTTGCAGAATCCATGTTGCATTACAGATTAACTAGTACTCCATGGATATTTTCTTTATTCATTCATGAGAGGTGGACATTGCTTAGTGGGCCAGCTTTTATCATCCATCCCTTTTAGCCCTTGAACAGAGTATATTGTTAAGCCATGTCAGAATACAGTTCAGAGTCAACCACATAGCTGTAGCTCTGGAGTCACATGTAGACCAGATTGGGCAATGATGGAACATTTCCTTCACTAAGGGACATTAGTGAACCAGGTGGAATTTAAATCCAATTGACAGTCTTACTTGGTCACCATTAGACTAGCCTTTTATTCCAGATTCTTATTGAATTCAGAATTTATCATGTGTTATGGTGGCGTTCGAACCCATATCTCCAGAACTTTATCCTGGGGTCTCTGCTTACTAGAGAAAACTGGGGCTGAGGTGGGCAGAAGTGCCTGAGTGGTTAGCACAGCTGCCTCACAGTGCCAGAGTTCCAGGTTCAAATCCACTGTCAGGCAACTCTCTGTGTGGAGTTTGCACACTCTCCCCATGTCTGTGTGGGTTTCTTCTGGGTGCTCTGGTTTCTTCCCACAGACCAAAGATGTGCTGATTAGGTGGATTGGTCGTGCTAAATTGAACATAGTGTCCAGGGATGTGCAGACTGGGTGGATTGGCCATGGGAAGTGCAGGGTTATAGGGTTACAGGGTGGGTCTAAGTGGGATCACCTTTGGAGGGTCAGTGTAGACTCAACAGGCCAAATGGCCTGCTTCCACACTGTAGGGATTCTATGATTACCACTATTGTAGGGTACTGCCTCCTCATTAATTAGTAGTAATTAGTTCTTAAAGATATAAGTACATATATACCATATAAAAGTCATCCCTAGTTTTAGACCCATTGAAAATAGGAGTAAGCCATTCAACCCTTGCAATCTGCTCAGCCATTCTTTGCCAGTGCCATTTTCCTGGCACTATTGTTGTGTTGCTTGATCTTTTTAATATTTAGAAATCTATCAATTTCCGTCTTAAACATACATCATGACTGACCCTCCTCATCTTTGGGGAAACATTTTTCCTGCATCTCTCTTGCCATGCTGTCCCAAGAATTTTGCATATTTCAATGAGATCACCTGACAATCTTCTAAACTCGAGAGGATACTGCCGTAGTGTCATCGGTATATAAGATCAGGGGTCAAATCCACTACAATTACAATCTTTACAGTCGCAACAAAACATCAGCTCACTACACATTGAAAAACGTTACACTGACTGTATTTCTCTAGCTTCTACCGTCAATTAAGACAGGAAGACTGTAACTTGAATTTAAGTTGTTGGGCTGGGAGAAACTGCCAGGCCAGAGAAGAGAATAACAGACTCACTGTAAGTCTTATGATGCAGAAAGAGGCCATTCAGCCCATCATGCCTGTGTCAGCTCACCAAACAGGCACCATGACCCAGTACCGATTCCCTGCCTCTCCCCCACATCCCTGCGCACCATTTCTATCCAAATAACCATCCAATGTCCCTTTTGAATGCCTCAATCGAACCTGCCTCCACCACATTCCCAGGCAGTGCAGTTCAGAACCTAACTATTGCTGTGTGTAAAAACTTGTTCTCACATCACCCTCGTTTCTTTTGCATGTCGTTTTAAATTTACTGTGTGATCCATCGCTGACTTCTCATTAGTTTTTAATTTTATTCTCCTTGAATTTGTTTGTCAAACTCTCCAGCCCAGGTAACCCCCTGAAGATCACACAGGGTAAGTCCTGTTTGAACCTATGCCTCTTTCCCATCTCTCACCAAGTTTTATTCTTGATTTAAACCAATAAAATAGCCTGGTTTGGCCACATCTGGAGTACTGTGTCCAGTTCTGGTCATCTCATTACAGGAAAGATGTGGAAGCGTTGGAAAAGGTGCAGAGGAGCTTTACCAGGATGTTGCCTGGAAATGGAGGGAAGGTCTTACGAGGAAAGGTTGAGAGAGCTAGGGCTTTTCTCTTTAGAACGACGAAGGTTGAGAGGTGTACAAAATGATCAGAAGTATAGATAGAGTGGACAGCCAGAGACTTTTTCCTAGGGTGAAGGTGGCTGTTACGAGGGGGCACAGTTTTAAAGTGAGTGGAGGTAGATACAGAGGAGACGTTAGAGGTAGGTTCTTTACTCAGAGAGTGGTGGGGGCATGGAATGCATTGCCGGAGAGGGTAGTAGAGTCTGCCTCATTAGGGGCATTTAAGCGTCTATTAGATAGGCATATGGATGATAGTATAAGGTAGGGGTGGAGGTTAGATAGACCTTAGGATTAGGGTAAAAATTCGGCACAACATTGTGGGCCGAAGGGCCTGTACTGTGCTGTACTGTTCTATGTTCTATGTTCTATTAACATTTCAGGTCCGGTGACCATTCCTCAGAACAGAGGAAGAGGTTCTGAGGAAGGGTGACTGGACCCGAAACGTTAACTCTGTTTTCTCCTTCACAGATGCTGCCAGACCTGCTGAGCTTTTTCAGCAACTTCTGTTTTTGT
>NW_025969042.1:0-17743 GCF_021869965.1 Rhincodon typus
TTTTTGCAGGCAGGGCATTCCACGCCCTTACTACTCTCTGAGTAAAGGGTAAAAACTCCTTATCTATATTTCTGGTGGTTCTTAAGGCTTCCAAGCTATCACCTAGGTTTGTCAGTCTCTGTTAAGGATGTATTTAATCTGTGGCCCTTCCATTGCTCTGTTTGATCCAAGATACTATCCTGTGCATTGTACTGGCAAATAAAATGAGGAAAGATCTTGGCATGTTATCACTGCGCTTTTATCTAATTTGCTTGGTGTCTCATGTGGATACTGCATGACAGCTGGATTTTGAAGTCAACAGAAAATGCCACAGCCAGTGCTAAAGGAAGTTTCAGACAAAGATCTAACAATAAAAACCGAAAGAACTGCGGATGGTGTGAAACAGAAGTAGCTGGAAAAGCTGAGCAGATATGGCAGCAACTGTGAAGGAAAAAATCAGAGTTAACGTTTCGGGTCCAGTGACCCGGGTCCATTCTGAGGAAGGGTCACTGGACTTGAAATGTTAGCTCTGATTTTTTTCTTCAAAAACCTAACAATCTGTGTTATGGTCAGAGATAGTAGGAACTGCAGATGCTGGAAAATCTGAGATAACAAGGTGTAGAGCTGGATGAACACAGCAGGCCAAGCAGCATCATAGGAGCAGGAAAGCTGATGTTTCGGGCCTGGACCCTTCATCAGAATTTCTTCCTTATTCCTGACATAATTTGAGCATACTTGCAGATCAAGTGGATTTCTAGGTGTCCAGCAATAGTGATGCCATTAATTAAGATCAGTGGCTGATCACACTGAAGTATTCTCAAAGACAGTAAACCAAGACTGAAACTCTTCAATTTTATTTTTAAAATTTCCAGCAAATTAATTAAGTGACTGGGACAAACACAAATCGTTAAGGGATAAGTAAGCATATTTATAGACATGTATCGTCTGTTTTTTTAAAAAAAATGTTGAAGGTAGCTCACCACCACTTTCTCCAGGGTAGTTAGGGATGGGTAATAAATGCTGACTCAGCCAATGATGCCCAAATCCCATGACTGAATGAAAGAACATAAAAGAATTTGATCACATCAGTGTAACTTGGCTGGGTAACAGGAAGAGAAGATGTAAAAATTGGAGTTTAGAAGAATAAGTGGCCTATAAAATTCTGTAGGGCTTTGAAAGGATAAATGTAGAGAAAGATGCTTCCTGTGTTCTGGGGAAAATCTAGAACTAAGGGTCACTGTTTAAAAATCTTGGCTTTTGCCAATTTAAAACCATGATTAGGTGAACTTGTTTCTCTCAGAGATTTATGGGTTTCCTGTAAAGCTGATTGAAGCAGAGCCCTAGAATATTTTTAAGTTCGAGGTAGATAGCTTCTTGTTAAGCAAGGTTGGTGGGGGTAGGCAGGAATGTGATTCTTTTTCATTCATTCACAGAATGTTGGAGTCATGGACTAGTCCAGCATTTATTATCCTTTACGAATTGCCTAGAAGGAAGCTAGGAGTCAACCACACTGTTGTGGGTCTGGAGTCACAGATAGACCAGACCAGGTAAGTATGGCTATTCCCTCCCTTAAAGAGCATTTATGAAGCACATGCTAATCTTTTCCCCCCAACAATTGACAACAGTTTTGTGATCATCAATAGACTCTTCATTTGAGATATCTTTCAAATTCAAATTGCACTGTCTTCTCCAGCAGGATTTGAACCTGGGCCCCCAGAACATTACCTGGGCCTTTGGATTAATAGCCCAGTGAAAGCACCACAGGGCTATCACTTCTCCTGTTTGAAATTTAAGGTTACAGTCAGATCAGACATGACCTTATTGAATGGCAAAGCATTCTCAATGGGACGAATGCCTACTCCTGTTCATACCTGTTATGCTTATACATATGTTGTGCATATCTACAGACACGCAGCAAACCACAGCTTGTTTAAGACAAGGGCATGTTCTCCTGGGGCTAGTAAGGGTTTTCTTCAACCACCGCTAGATCTAGGAGGCCCTGTGGATCAGAACCAAGAAAGACAACAGCAAGTCTACCGGATAGTTCATGTAGTATAATGGGAGGTGGTGAAGATTCATTGTAAAAATGTTTCCAGGTCAGGAGAAAATATTACAAGGATGGAAAAAACTGGATTATCTGATGGTGTTTTCTTTGGGTCTGAGGAGGCTGACTGGGAGACTTAATAGATGTAGATAAAATCACAAAAGGTCTAGATAAAATGCATAGGAGAGACTGAAGCTGAGACATCAGTAACCAGACAGCATAGATTTAAAGAAATTGTTAGAAAAGTTACAGAGGAGTTGAAGATAAATGATTTTACCCAGAGAGCTGTAGTGGTCTGGAGCTCACTGTCTGAAAACATGATGCAGTTAAACCCCTTATAATATTTTAAAAGTACATGATATTATACAAAAGATAGGAATATAGAAACATAGGAACAGAATTAGGCCATTCAGCCCTTGAGCCTTTCCTGCCATTCAATGAGATCATGGCTGATCTGTGTCTTAACTCCATATACTGCCTTCAGTCCATTTCCTTAATACCTTTGTGACAGGGTTATAATACCATAGTCATTCAAAGCATAGTAGGGAGTGACACAATGGACTGAATGGCCTTCATGTCTCCTGTAGCTTTCTCTGGAAACTCTTGTGGACCCTTGCCAGCAGGTTTGCCAGTGGACGGGACCTGTAAAATATCTTCTCACTGTCCTCCCACCTACAGTCGACCTGACCACAAATCAAATGTGGGGTGAAGAGGTCTAGGGTGGTTCACACACACTGAAGGTCTTAAGTGGTCAAATAGTGACCACTAAATGACTACTTTGCAGTCAGACTCAATTTTGAGACTGGCCCGGAAATGTCCAGAGGTGGGAAGAGATGCCCAGGCAGTCACCCTGCTCAGATCGTGGAAAGGATAGGCATGTGTTGGTGCCTCTCACTTTGCACGTTGGGCACCATGCCCACCAAAGTCTGACCTCCACCTCTATCAAACGTCCTCTCGTTCTCCTCTTCTCCAAAGAAAGTAGCCCTAATTTCTCCCATTTATCCAAGTGACAGAATTTCCCCAATGCTGGGACCATTCTTTTCTACACTTACTTTAATGCCTTCTCATTCTTCCCAAAGTGAACCGTTCATCAAAACTGAAGCAACCTTTCCCAATAAAAGCAGAATGATATTTCTAACAAATACAATTACAAATCCATGTAATACAAATTATCACTCAGTCCCAGGCACTGTCAATAGTGCATCACACAGATGTGATTCTTTCCTCATTCCAGGAAAGTGGGTATCTCTGGCTAGGCCTGTAAATATTATGCATGTCTAATTGCCCCTTTATCTGAGCAGCTCACTTTACAATTTCAGAGGGCAGGTGAGGGTGAACCATGTTGCTATGGGTCTGGAATCATATGTAGGCCAGACCAGGTAAGGATGGCAGATTTACCTCCCTAAAGGACATCAGTGGATCACGTGGAAATTTATCAATTGTTACCATTAGGCATGGTAGGTATTTTTCTCTCTTTCCAGACTTTTCAAAATCCAAATTTCACTATTTGTGATGGTGGGGATTCAAAATCACAAACCCCAAAGCATTAGCCTTGAGTTCTGGATTATTAGTCCAGCAGCATTACCATTATGTCCCTGCCTCTCCATCCAATTGGAATTAACCCAATTCACTCCATCTCCAGGAATACGGTGTCATTGTAGGCAGCCAATACACAGGTTGCAGCTGAGAAGTCAGAAGCTTTCAAAAACTGGGTTGACTCAGGCATCAAGTGTGAAATATGAACCGCCTTTGTGGATGTGGCTGGTGGCGACCTGGACATTTTTCATCGTGTGCTCCTCAGAACTAGGATATCACATTCAGACCTGAACAAACAGATGCCATGAGAAGAGGATGCAGATTGGTTGGGCTGTCATTACCATGGAGATGCAGCAATAACAGTTAACTGACAATCTTAACTCTCTGAACAGGATTCTGATGGGTCAGGCCGTCGCGATGATTGCCAATCTCCAGCTCTCCCTATTTGGAAAAGTTGCAACTTGTGCAGAAATTCTTTTGCCTACATAAACAGAGTCCTGAATACCTATATAAATAGCTTCTAGCATATGCAATCCATCTCACCGAGAGCCTAGCTGAGGACCTTAAATTAATTTCCTGTGTAATTCTTAGCACAGTCAGGATTATTTAATCATAATTTTGAAGTGTGGAAGAACACATGACACTGATAATTTATATTGATGTTAAGTTAGCAATTTATTGAATGCAAGTACAGGTCAGGAGTGTGATGGAATACTCTCCACTTGCCTGGATGGGTGCAGTTTCAACAGCATTCAAGAAACTTGACGCCTTCCAACACAAAGCAGCTTGCTTGATTCGCACCCCATATGTTTTATCTGGGTTACAGAACACTTTCAACACTTCACCCCTCCAGCACTGATGTAGAGCGACATCAGTGTGTACCATCTACGATATTCACCATAGTAACTTATCCCACTCCTTCGACAGCATCTTCCAAAACTGTGATCGCTACCACTTGAATGACAAGGGCAGCAGACACATAAGGACATTACCGCCCACAAGCTTTCCTACTGCTATCCTGATTTTGGAACTATGTTACTGTTCCTTCCTCTGTCACTGGATCTCTGGATTCCTTGAATGGGCAATAAACGCTAGGCTGGCCAGTACCCCCAGTGTTCTGTGAAAGATTAAGTGTTTTTCAAAATTGCACAGACATTCCTTTAATTACAACCAAATCATTTTATCTTATCCAATTCTACATTTTATTTTCAAATACAAAGAGTTCATTGATTTCATTCCAAATCACTTTGGCAATGGCATCATTGTAAGGATCCCACTCTGGCTCAGATTTGACTTGGAGATGAACTTGATGCCTTCACACCCAAAACTATCCTTCCACAACATTTCCCTCTTCACCCACTGAAATGGTAATTTCATGTATTTGAACAATCTGATGAAACACAGGATACAAATGGCAGCCTGGAGTTGATAATGGATCCACTCAAAACATCACTCTGTCCTCAAAAGTCTGATTGTCATCGTGAACACACACAAAAGCTCCAGCACGGATGTTTGATATCTTTTTTGTGTTTGAAAATCACTGGAGGCTTTAATTTTTCTCCATTGATCATACGGACGTGTAACCCCTTGACTTCTCACATCCTGTCATTTTTACTGGAGCTGTTTTCAAACCTTTCACCTTGTGGTTTTGCTGCCGTGCGTATTGAAATTTACGAATGTTTCATCCATGTTTCTGATGTGCTTTAATGGGTTCTCAAGTTCTTGCTGCCGTCTAATGACCAACCACTGGAAATTGGTCGTTTTAACATCGAGGTCGTTAGGCAGGCTTTGAGCCCAACGCTAACCTGTCTCAATCCATTAAATCATTAACCCAACTCGCTATTTGTCCAAAATCTTTCCTTGACTCAGAGTTTGATTTGGCTCAGCTAAGTGTGTACATACAGTACACCATGTTTCTGGTAATTATATAACCATTCTGACAACTTTGCTCCCTGTCTGTCAGGAACAGGCCAGCGTCTGATTACTGCTCTAATGATGCACATGATTTGGGCATCATCATCAGGACAGATTCTTCTTTCTCCCATTCTCTTACCAGTTTCATATTAATTCCAAATTCATTTGTGGCAACACAGTTATTTGACACGTTAGCAAATATTATGATCATTAGCTAGAAAGCGACTTCATGTTTCATTTTCTTTTTGTTGGAGACACCATTCCTGTTCATCAGTTGCGATGCTATGCATGGTCTGTCTTGAATGGATGTGTCTTAAATTCATAGAATCCCTACAATGTGGAGGCAGGCCATTTAGCCCATCGAGTCCACACTGAACTTCCAAACAGCATCCCTTTCAGACCCAATCTACCTACCCTATCCCTGTAACCCTGCATTTCCCATGACTAATCCAACTAGCCTGCTTAACCCCGGACACTATGGGCAATTTAAACATGGCCAAACCACTTAACCTACACATTGTGGGAGGAAACCGGAGCAAACCCATGCAGACAAGGGGAGAATTGGAATCGAACCCAGGTCACTGGTGCTGGGAGGCAGCAGTGCTAACCACTGACCCACCGTGCCGCCAACTTTACGAAAGACCTTACTACCTCCTTGTTCCCATGTGCTGACTTACTGTATAGGTTAAGTAAAACAGATATTTCTGGGGTAAAAGGTTGAGGTCAAATGTTAATGAGAGTATAGGGGTTGATTGATTTAAAGGCCAATTTTATGCAGACACGTAATCTTCGGTGCTGAGAAAACGGAATCCTCTTTTCGAACAGTTCAAAGATCCAGGTGAAAATTTAGGACAATTTCAGTAACTCACTGAATTCTCCCCTACCTAGCCATTTTATGCACTTTTGCTTTTTCAATTTTATTGGATAGTGGCAAAAGCAATGAATCCACAAGATTATTTCGGTGTAACTTTTCCCAAGGGACCAGCGCTGCCTTGGACACAACATGTCAGTATCTGAATACATAACGTCATGATTACCAGATTAATGCTGGTGTTTCATTTAAGCCCTATCGTTGCAGCGATTGTTAAAAAAAAACTAATTAAAACGTAGAGCCAACTCTGTGAGGTCCCTCAGGGCTGGCATTTTGAATGCGGGTAAGATTAGAGAGAAGCATTCACTAGCACTTTTAGTCCAACCACATATCCCAGGAAAGATGTTATCAAAGCTGATGTAATACACTGTCTTGCAGTATCTGTCACTGGAGACAGCACAGAAGCTGGCTATACCAGATGGGTTGAGGTGAATTTACTTTAACAATTAAGCAAAAGCATTGGATGTAAAATAGACCCTTGGAGGAATCAGTAGAAGCTATCGCAATCATAATCATGGTGACTCATAACGGTTTTCCCCACTTCCACAATCTCCATGATACTGAGAAACACCACCACTATTGTAATGACTATTCAGGTTGCTGGTGCATTGACTGTGTAGTGTCTGCAAGTCTAGCAAGAGTCAGGTAAGGGTCAACACTGTGGAAAAAATTATACATGCATTTTGTGAGTTATGAGTAATCTGGTCAGGTATGTAGCAGTAAATGTTCAATAAAGTAAAATTTAGTCTTCTGCAAAAAGCCTGTCCATCATACATAAGGCACAAGTCAGGAGTGTGGTGGAATACTCCCCACCTGCCTGGATGAGTGCAGTTCCAACAACACTCAAGAAGCTCAACATCATCCAGGACAAAGCAGCTGCTGGATTGGCACCACATCCACAAACACCCACTCCCTCCATCACTGACCCTCAGTAGCAGTATCTGCAAGGTGCACTGCAATAATTCACCAAGATTCCTTAGACATTACCTTCTAAACCTATGAGCACGACCATCTAGAAGGACAAGGGCAGCAGATATATAGAAGCACCACCACGTTCCCTCCAAGTCAGTCACCATCCCGAGTTGGAAATGTATCGCTCCTTCATCGTTGCGGGGTCAAAATCCTGGAATTCCCTCTCTAATAGCATCGTGGGTCTACCTACAGCACATGGATTGCAGCGTTTCAAGATGGCAGCTCACCACCACCTTCTCAATGGTAACTAGGGACGGGCAATAGATGTTGTCTCAACCAGCAATGACAATGTCCCACAAGTGAATTTAAAAAAAAAACAGTCAAAGTTCCAATCAGCCAGTTGGTGTATATGATTACTTCATGTTATATAGGTTTCAATAACATAAACTTCTTTCATTGTCTTCTTTCAAAATGATTATCCTCTCAGCCTTGTTTCACTTTCCCTTCTTCTGACTTTCACTTTTATTCCCTTGTCAACAACAATCCATTCGAAGCACATGAGAATTGAAAGTAATTCAAATCCTTGAGTTTTTATCTCGGCTTCACGCATGGTTCTATTTTATTGAAGTTTACAGCCCTGATTCATGAACTGGTTCAACTCGCAAGATTTTCATTGAAAAGGGAAATGATTTCGGATTTCATGTTAACAAGGTGTAGAGCTGGATGAACACAGCAGGCCAAGCAGCATCAGAGGATCTGAGATAACAAGGTGCAGAGCTGGATGAATATCTGAGATAACAAGGTGCAGAGCTGGATGAACATTTTCTGAAGAAGGGTCTAGGCCCGAAACATCAGCCTTCCTGCTCCTCTGATGCTGCTTGGCCTGCTGTGTTCATCCAGCTCTACACTTTGTTATCTCAGATTCTCCAGCATCTGCAGTTCCTACTATCTCGGATTTCATGTTGTTCTCTTCTGCCCGACACTTGGAAGGAAGAGGTTTATTCAGTTTTCATGGTGAGTAACATAGAATATATGGCACAGAAGCAATTCGTTCAGCCCAGCTGGACCTGTCCAGTATTTTACTCAATGTGAACTTGTGCCCACCTTGCATCATGTCAACCTATCAAGAAATTATACTTCTTCCATCTCCCCTATAGACTTCTCTAGCTTCCCGTTAAATTCACCTATGCTGTTCACCACAAACTGTCATATTGCTTGCAAAACGTCAGCATTCTCACCAATCTCAAACAGATCTATCCTGAAATCCCCAACAGATTTATTAGTGATTATGTTTTCTTTCCAGCCATTAGCTTTGCTCTCCCAGAACAAGTGATAACGTCTTAAAATATGCCAATTCTATTGAACCACTTCATAAAGTTGCTACTCTCTATCTATGCCCCAGAATCCCAGGATGGTTATGGTATAGATAGAGGCCATTTGGCCCATTGTGCCTGTGATGGTTCAATCCCCTAGTGCCAATCTCCTGCCTTTTCCCTATACCTCTGCACACCATTTCTGTCCAAATAACCATCCAATGCCCCCTTGAAATGCTTTAACTGAATCCACTTTCACCATATTTTCAGGCAGTGCATGTACACGCTAATTATTCACAGCATGTATAATGTTTTCATCACCAGACCTTTGTTTGCACATCACTTCCAATCAATGCCCCCTTATTCTTGTTCCTTTTATAAGCAGGAACAGCTTCTGCCTATCTGCTCCATCCCCTGCCCATACGATTTTGAAAATTGCTATTGAATCTCCTCTCAATTTTCTTCTCTCCAAAGATATCAGTCCCAACTTCTTCAATCTATCCTCAAGTGAAGTTTCTCATTCCTGGAACCATTTTGCCAATCACTTCTGAACTCTCTCCGATGCATTTGTATCTTTCCTAAATATGTGGCACCCACAAGTGTATGTAACACTCCAGCTGAGATCTAACAAGTGTCTTGTACAAGTTTAACATCACCCCTTTGCTCTTACTATATGCCTTTTTAACAAATCTGAGGACAGTGTATGTTTCATTAACTGTTGTCTCTACCTGTCCTGCCATCGTCAATGATCTATGCACATATATACCCAGGTCCCTCTGCTCCTGCACCTCTTTAGAATTGTACTCCCTATTTTATGTTGTCTTTCAACATTCTTTGTACCAAATTGCATCACCTCATACTTCTCCACATTGAACCTCAGCTGTCACCTATTTGATCACTCCACTAATTTGCCAATGACCTTTTGACTCTACAAATAATCTCTGAAGCATATAGGGGCATTGGGATCTCTATTCAATACAGTGTGAAACTAGAGGAATACAGTAGTTCAGGCAACATCAGAGGAGCAAGAAAGTCAACATTTCAGGTTTACACCCTTCATCAGGCGTTAACCTGAAACATCAACTTTCCTGCTCCTCAGATGCTGCCTGACCCGCTGTGCTCCTCCAGCTCCACACTGTGATGACACTGATTCCAGCATTTGCAGTTCTGGCTATCTCCTTGTTTTTTCATGTCACAAAAAATGCCTTAGAAAATTGAGGGCCCCTTCCAGCCAGCTTCTACAGGAACACACCTCCCCACCCCGAGTTGAGATCAACAATGAAATATTGGTTCGTTTTCTATGTCACGGGACCCTATTCTGAACAAAGACAGACTTAGACAATGAAATTCACCATCCCCACAAGTAAGCTAGCTTAGCCTGCAGTCAATAGAGGAATATTATTCTTCTTTGGGGACCAGATCTCATACCCCATGATTAAGGATATGGTTAACCAAACAATAGAGATGCCAAGGAGATAGCCAGAACTGCAAATGCTGGAATCAGTGTCATCACAGTGTGGAGCTGGAGGAGCACAGCGGGTCAGGCAGCATCTGAGGAGCAGGAAAGTTGATGTTTCAGGTTAACACCTGATGAAGGGTGTAAACCTGAAATGTTGACTTTCTTGCTCCTCTGCTGTTGCCTGAACTACTGCATTCCTCTAGTTTCACACTGTATTGAATAGAGATCCCAATGCCCCTATATGCTTCAGAGATTTGGGGGAGGCAATGGCCTAGTGGTATTATTGCTAGGCTATTAATCCAGAAACTCAGCGAATGTTCTGAGGACCTGAGTTCAAATCTCTCCATATCAGATGATGGAATTTGAACTTAACAGAAAGAACAGAGAAAATGTGGAATTAAGAATCTACTGATGACCATGAAATCATTGTCGGTTGTTGGAAAGAAAACTCATCTGGTTCACTAACGTCCTTCAGAGGAGGAAATCTGCCATCTTTACCCAGTCAGGCCTGCAGGTGAATCCACACACACTGCAATGTGGTTGAATCTCAGTTGCCCTCTGAATTGTCCTAGCAAGCCATTCAGTTCAAGGGCAGTGAGGGATGGACAATAAAAACATATTGATAACAGACACCTCAAAGAGACCCAGATAATGTTCTGGGGATCTGGAATCGATACCCGCTATTGCAGATGGTAGAAGCTGAATTCAGTTTTAAAAATCTGGAATTGAGAGTCTAATGATGACCATGAATCCATTGTCAATTCTTGTGAAAAACCCATCTGGTTCGCTAATGTCCATTTGGGAAGGAATCAGCCATCCTTACCTGGTCTGGCCTACATGTAACTCCAGACCCACAGCAATGTGATTGACTCTTAACTGCCCTCTGGGCAATTAGGGATGGGCAATAAATGCTGGCCTAGCCAACGATGCCCATATCTAGTGAATGAATTAAAATGAATACTGGAAAGTGCTACCAGTGATGTGTCTTTGCAAGATCTTCCACATCCTGTGAAAAGTTGTCCAGCAACAACAGTATTTTCCAACCCAACTTGCCGAGCACAGAGGAAGTAGCAATTAAAAATCAATTTGCTACCCTCGCTTCAAGATGACTGGAGCCATCACTTTAATCAAAACTCAGTCAGAACATGAGACTCCCAAGGGGGAGCAGGAATGTTTAAGGATGTCTTCAAAGCAGCCCTCATGAGCTGAAACATCCCTGCTGACTTTTGTGAGGCCTCACACTGTCGCTGACCAAACTGGAGAAGGCTCATTGAGGAAGACGTTGAATCCGTCAAGAGAAATCATTTTGAACGTACTGTGGTGAAATCAATATGCTGAGAAAAACACAGAAGTTAAGGAAATAATCAAGATAAGCAAGAATTTGTAGTGTTTGAGAAATAAAAGAAGTTAATCACTGCATTAAAAACGCATAAATGCAGGATTTGAATCCTTGCCAAAGGCAAACTCATAAAAAGAATTGTAGAAAAGGCAGATAGATCTTGAGACAGTGCAGCTGTAAAACTAACAGGAAAACATGGTTCGATCGTTGAA
The DNA here is from genome assembly GCF_021869965.1 of Rhincodon typus. NCBI lineage: Eukaryota > Metazoa > Chordata > Chondrichthyes > Orectolobiformes > Rhincodontidae > Rhincodon > Rhincodon typus. Next base: position 11,580 of record NW_025969042.1, read on the forward strand.
CCTCTTAACAATGAACAAAGGAGGATGGTTTTAGAAATGTTATTTTCCAGAGACACATAATTTTCCTGAAAGCTAATTTGAGCTGCGTGCAACTCAAGCCTCCCACGTTGTTCGTAAAATTTACTGTTATAGAGTCATAGAATCATAGAGATGTATGGCATGGAAACAGACCCTTTGGTCCAATTCATCCACATCAACCAGAAGTCTCAATCTGACCTAGTCCCATTTGCCAGCACTTTCCCATATCCTTCTTTTCCCAAACCCTTCTTATTCATGTACCCACCCAGATGCCTTTTAAATGTCATAATTGTACCTACCTCCACCACTTCCACCGGTAGCTCGTTGCACATACGCATCAGCCTCTGCATGAAGAAGTTACAGCTCAGGTCATTTTTAAATCTTTCCTTAAACCTATGCCCTCGAATTTTGGACTTCCTTACCCTGGGAAAAAGACCTTAGCTATTCACCCTATCCTTGCCCATAATGATTTTATAAACTTCTATAAGGTCACCCCTCACCTTCCAATGCTTCAGGAAAAATAGTCCCAGACTATTCAGACTTTCCCAAGAGCTCAAATACTCCAAACTTGGCAACTAACTTGTATATATTTTCTGAACCCTTTCAAGTTTCACAACATCTTTCCTATAGCAGGGAGACTAGAATTGAACACAGTATCCAAAAGTGACCGAACCAATGTTCTGCACAGTCACAACATGGCCTCCCAAACCCCATACTCAATGCACTGACCAATAAAGGCAAGGGTAACAAACATCTTCTTTACCATCCTGTCTAACTATGACTCCAACTTCAAGGAAGTATGAACCTGCACACAAGGTCTCTTCGTTCAGCAACACTCCCCAGGATATTACCATTAAGTGTATAAGTCCTGCCCTGATTTGCTCTACCAAAATGTGGTACCTCACACTTATCTAGATTAAACTCCATCTGCCACTCCTCCGCCCATTGGCCCATCTGATCAAGGTCCCATTGTACTCTGAGATAATTGTCCTCGCTCATTACTACACCACCAATTTTGGCGTCATTTGCAAACTTATTAACCATTTCTCCTATATTCATATCCATATCATTGTTATAAATGACAAAAGGCAGTGGACCTAGTACCAATCCTTGCAGCACACCACCAGTTGCAGGCCTCCAGTCTAAAAAGCACTCTCCAGCACCACGCTCTGTCCCCAGCTTCGAGCCAATTTTGGTTAGCTTGCTTCACAGATTCATGAATAAAAATAAAACAAGAACCGGACTTTTGCATTCCCTTTGGAAAACATTTTCCCTTTTACCTTCTCATAGAGCTACCAATCACACGCAGGTAATTAAATTTGCATCGAAAAAATCTTCACTGCACCTTTTGATTTTGTTCAAATAAACATATAGGCATTGAAAATGGTTTCAAAGGAAAATCAAGTTATTGCCAGGTAATAAAGCTGTCAATAAAACAAAGCTAGCCATCTGTGCAGCTACGTAAACAAACCCCTGCTCAGATGAGTCCGTCAGTCATTTTGGAGCTCAGATAAGCACTCGTAATGGGGTCATCAGACAAAACAGATATCTGTCCATTTTTTCAGCCTATTTCCTTTGCTCCTGTTGCCTAATGCCTTCTTCTTCATAGCTGCTCCCTTGAGATTGAGGATGACTCTGGTTTGAGGGATTCTGAGATGGCTGGTAATTCTCTGCATGACCTCCATGTCCTGCCACATGTGGATCAGATGGCTCTTGGAGCATCAGGTAAGAAAGTCTGTTCAGTCCATCAAGCCTGCTCCATATTCTATAAGATCATGGACGGCTTGCCCCAGGCCTCAACTGTTGTTTCATGTTAGCTCCTCAGGGCCCTTGAATCCTTGATGTTTCAAAAATCTATCAAACTTGTTAGGACTATTGTGTGTTTCTTTCCTCATCAAGGTCATTTTATTCAGTCAAACTTATTGTTAGCCTAAATCCTCCTCTAAGTGTGATTCTAAATCATTGTAGGGACTCAGTCAACTGTGCCAAATTATATCCTTGATCCTACGATAACATGACTTTACTCCCAGGCTTTTACAAACCACCAAAGACATTTCGGGATGAAATACATCTTGTTCGTTTTGTTATAGCAGGGACAATTCTCCTGAGTTGGCCATTCACAGTGCATAGAAATCTTCATTTAAGAATTCTAGAAAATTTGAATATGCAGTACTTATAATGATTCCTTATTAATTATAATTTTCAAAATAATCCATTCTGGATGACATTATAGTAATGGTAATAATATTATAAAGTTTGAAATAATTAAAATAGTCAATTCTCTTGCGTACAGTACAAATCTACTTAGAAGCAAATGTTCAGTAACATACCCACTTAAAAATGGTCATTAATTTCTAAACCCACTTAAAAATAAGTTCAGGATATGCAAACAAATATTGTTCAGAGATTGTCTGTTTCTCTATCCACATATGCTGCCAGACTTGTTGATTTTCTCCAGAACTTTCTGATTTAATTTCAGGTTTTATTTGTTTTTATCTGAGTGATTATGGCTGTATGAATTAGGAACTGAAGTAGGTCAGTTAGCTCTTCAAACCTGCTTCAGTTCCAAATTCTACATCCCCATCTCTCACATGTAACCTTTCATTCCTTTGTCGAACAAAAATCAATATTCAACGGCCTTGCCTCCCCCCATTATTTATGACAAAGAACCTCAAAGGTACACACTCTCTGAGAGAAATTCGTCCCTAAAACTGTCACCCCTTGGAAAACAATGTCCTTTATTTCGGGACTGGCCAACAAGAGGAAACATCCTTTCCATGTCTACTTGTCAAAACCATTCAGGATCTTATAAACTTCAAACAAATCACCTGCCACTTTTCTAAACTCCAGTGGAAACAAGTCGAGCCTGTCCAATCTTTCGTCAAAAGATAACCTGCTCATTCCAGGAATTTTCTGAAGAAGGGTCCAGACTCAAAATGTCTGCTTTTCTGCTCCTCTGATGCTGGTTGGCCTGTTGTGTTCATCCAGCTCTACATCTTGTTATCTCAGATTCTCCAGCATCGGCAGTCCCTACTATCTCTCTCATTCCAGGAATCAATCTAGTTGTAGTGGCTGGAATGAAGTCAGCCAGGTGGACCTCATAGAATATGACTTCCCTGATTGGAACTGTTAATTGGTCTACCTGGCTGATCTCATTCCATTCGTTATACGAGCAAAACTTTGAACCACCTCCAAATTCGTTCACATCGTCCCTGAAATAAGGAAACCAAAACTGCACACAATATCCGTGATGCAGTTTCATCAATGTTCTGTATAACTGAAGCATGAATCCTTTCTTTAATGTTCAATTTCTCTTGTAATATATGAGAGTATCCCATCAATCTTCTTCATTATGTGCCGTACCTGGAAACTAACATTTTGTAACTCATCCACTCGAACACCAAGATCCCTCTGTACTTCAGAATTCTCCAGTCATTCTCCATTTAAGCAGAACTCTGCTTCTTCATTCTTCCTACCAAAGTGATCAACTTCACCTTTATTTTTTCCGTATTGTACTCCATATGCCAGATTTTTGCCCATGGAGTTAACCTATGAATATTATTCCGTATCCTAATCTTCTAAATGGTACACAGAGCTGCCATTTTGCATCGATCATGGACGGAGACAATGTTTAAGATAGTGAATGAGGTGTTGATCAAGTGGGTTTCCATTTTCTGTATGATGTCAAGCCTCTTGAGTGTTGTTGGAGCTCCACATACCCATGCAAAAGGAGAGTATTCCTTCATACTCCTGACTTGTGCATTGTCAATGATGCATGGGCGCTAGGGAGTCAGGAAGTGACTTACTTGCTGCAGAATTCTCAGCCTCCGACCTGCTCTTGTTAACTTCAATTTTTATACAGCTGATCCAGTTTTCTTTCTGGTCAATTGTAATGCTTAGGACTTTGATAGAGAGGGATTCAGTGATGTTTATACAATTGATTATCAAGGAGTGGTAGTTAGATTCTCTCTTGTTGGAGATGGCCATTGCCTAGCATTTATGTGGAATGAATGTTGCTTACCACTTATTGGCTGACTTGTAGCCTCCTATAAGAAAAAAACACATAAGGTTAGTTTTTCTAAAGATTCTTTCATGAATTCTCCAGTGCTTTACAGCAGCAGAATACTTTGGGAGTGGTCACTGCCATAACTCTGCAAGGCAGCTAGAAGAAGAAGCATACATTTTGTTGACAGAGCTATGAGTGGGAAGGTTGGACACACTAATTTGACACGCTTCTTGATGAAACTCTTGTTCAACTTCCCTGTACATGCATATCATGGAGATCAGAGCTGTAATTTGGAGGCAATGGTGTCATGGTAGTAACGTTGGTCTCGCAATCCAGACCCCAGGCTCTGAGAACAAGGGTTTAAATCCCACTAGGGCAGATGATGAAATTTGAATTCAAAGTTTTCAAAGAAAAGTTGCAATTAAAAGCTAGCTTAATGGTAAATTGTCCTAAAGAAAAGCCCCGTTTGGTTCATGAATAACCTTTGGTGAAGTAAATCTGCCATCGTTACCTAATCTGGCCTCAATGTGGCTCCAGGTCCGCAGTAATGTTATTTACTGAGCTGCCGTCTCTGGGTAATTCGGGATGGGAAATCAAAGCTGGCTTAGCCAGCGATACCATATCTCTTGAATGAATTAAAACAACTGTCCAATCATCATTGATTTAATTTGAAATTGTAACTTCCAATTTAATGGGATTTTTTTCTGCAGGAGTGATGCTATTTCAATGTTGATGACTGCAGTTGTTCTTGGTGCTGATGATGGGTAGAAGAGGTACTATGCTAATGTTTGAGTTTCATTTAGTTATTGTTGCAAAATGGGAATGCGAGGGGACAAATCCTACCTGAAATCTTTGCCTTTCAAATATTACTCTCGTATGCTTTATGTAGTCTAGGCCACACAGTCCTTAGAAAGCCTTTGGTTTTAGAAAGGTGCACACTCATGTCAGGAATAATGGACTGTAAGATCAAGAGTATCCGCTCACTTTGCATGCTCAATAGGCACTTCATTCTCCTGCCCTCGACCTGAGATACATTCCTAAAGGAGAATTGAAGACCCACCTTTTAACTCAGTTGGTAGCATTCGCATTTCTTAGTCAGAAGATTCTGGGCTAAAGTTGCACTCAAGGACTGGAGCGTAAAAACTTAGACAGACACTACAGCGCAATACTGAGTGAGTTCTTCATTGTCAGAGGTCCTTGCTTGTGGATAAAATGTTAAATCATGTGACTGGAAGGAATCCCACACAGCAAGATTTTAAAAAAGAAGTTATCTCCACTCTCCAAGGCAGTGTTCATCTCTCAATTTAGATCACAAAAAGATTTTATCTTGTCATTTATTTCATAACTTCTTGTGAGAGTTGACTGCTCATAACTTGGCTACCCAGTTCCCTATGTTATATCAGTGATCACACTTCAAAAGCACAGATTTTGCTATTACTGTTTGAGATGTTTGAGTCCAAAATGATGAGAATTCTAAATATTAAAACAACTATCTCTAAATCCATTATACTAATGCTCTCCGTAGTCGAGTAAGCTGGGGCACAAGTTAATTTGCTCTGCCACAACCTGGGCATTGTGTTATATTCCTAAGTGCCCACTCGGTACCTGTAAAATTTGCCATTTCTATGAGTATGTGATACAGGGTAAGGGTTGTTTGAGGTAATTCACTGCCACCAATCCTCATTTATCTTCACTTTGTTTGGTTTTGATTGATTGATTGATTAATTGTCATGTGTACTGAAGTACAGTGAAAAGATTTGTTTACAAGTAGATCATAGTAAGAAAGGACATACAGATCAAACGTTGGTAAAAATCTTAGACAGAGGCATACAAATTACATTGCACAGGGTGTGCGCTAGTCAAGATCAACGTGAGCAAGATCATCATTTGAAGTTAGAGAGGCCCATTCATCAGTCTGATAACAGCAGGGGAGAAGCTGTTCCTGAACCTGCTGGTGCATGTGTTCAAGCTTCTGTATCTTCTGTCTGACAGAAGAGGTTGTAGGAGAGCATTACCAGGGTGTGATGGGTCTTTGATGATGTTAGAACATAGAACATAGAACATTACAGCGCAGTACAGGCCCTTCGGCCCTTGATGTTGCGCCGACCTGTGAAACCAATCTGAAGCCCATCTAACCTAA
>NW_025969043.1:0-17743 GCF_021869965.1 Rhincodon typus
TTTTTGCAGGCAGGGCATTCCACGCCCTTACTACTCTCTGAGTAAAGGGTAAAAACTCCTTATCTATATTTCTGGTGGTTCTTAAGGCTTCCAAGCTATCACCTAGGTTTGTCAGTCTCTGTTAAGGATGTATTTAATCTGTGGCCCTTCCATTGCTCTGTTTGATCCAAGATACTATCCTGTGCATTGTACTGGCAAATAAAATGAGGAAAGATCTTGGCATGTTATCACTGCGCTTTTATCTAATTTGCTTGGTGTCTCATGTGGATACTGCATGACAGCTGGATTTTGAAGTCAACAGAAAATGCCACAGCCAGTGCTAAAGGAAGTTTCAGACAAAGATCTAACAATAAAAACCGAAAGAACTGCGGATGGTGTGAAACAGAAGTAGCTGGAAAAGCTGAGCAGATATGGCAGCAACTGTGAAGGAAAAAATCAGAGTTAACGTTTCGGGTCCAGTGACCCGGGTCCATTCTGAGGAAGGGTCACTGGACTTGAAATGTTAGCTCTGATTTTTTTCTTCAAAAACCTAACAATCTGTGTTATGGTCAGAGATAGTAGGAACTGCAGATGCTGGAAAATCTGAGATAACAAGGTGTAGAGCTGGATGAACACAGCAGGCCAAGCAGCATCATAGGAGCAGGAAAGCTGATGTTTCGGGCCTGGACCCTTCATCAGAATTTCTTCCTTATTCCTGACATAATTTGAGCATACTTGCAGATCAAGTGGATTTCTAGGTGTCCAGCAATAGTGATGCCATTAATTAAGATCAGTGGCTGATCACACTGAAGTATTCTCAAAGACAGTAAACCAAGACTGAAACTCTTCAATTTTATTTTTAAAATTTCCAGCAAATTAATTAAGTGACTGGGACAAACACAAATCGTTAAGGGATAAGTAAGCATATTTATAGACATGTATCGTCTGTTTTTTTAAAAAAAATGTTGAAGGTAGCTCACCACCACTTTCTCCAGGGTAGTTAGGGATGGGTAATAAATGCTGACTCAGCCAATGATGCCCAAATCCCATGACTGAATGAAAGAACATAAAAGAATTTGATCACATCAGTGTAACTTGGCTGGGTAACAGGAAGAGAAGATGTAAAAATTGGAGTTTAGAAGAATAAGTGGCCTATAAAATTCTGTAGGGCTTTGAAAGGATAAATGTAGAGAAAGATGCTTCCTGTGTTCTGGGGAAAATCTAGAACTAAGGGTCACTGTTTAAAAATCTTGGCTTTTGCCAATTTAAAACCATGATTAGGTGAACTTGTTTCTCTCAGAGATTTATGGGTTTCCTGTAAAGCTGATTGAAGCAGAGCCCTAGAATATTTTTAAGTTCGAGGTAGATAGCTTCTTGTTAAGCAAGGTTGGTGGGGGTAGGCAGGAATGTGATTCTTTTTCATTCATTCACAGAATGTTGGAGTCATGGACTAGTCCAGCATTTATTATCCTTTACGAATTGCCTAGAAGGAAGCTAGGAGTCAACCACACTGTTGTGGGTCTGGAGTCACAGATAGACCAGACCAGGTAAGTATGGCTATTCCCTCCCTTAAAGAGCATTTATGAAGCACATGCTAATCTTTTCCCCCCAACAATTGACAACAGTTTTGTGATCATCAATAGACTCTTCATTTGAGATATCTTTCAAATTCAAATTGCACTGTCTTCTCCAGCAGGATTTGAACCTGGGCCCGCAGAACATTACCTGGGCCTTTGGATTAATAGCCCAGTGAAAGCACCACAGGGCTATCACTTCTCCTGTTTGAAATTTAAGGTTACAGTCGGATCAGACATGACCTTATTGAATGGCAAAGCATTCTCAATGGGACGAATGCCTACTCCTGTTCATACCTGTTATGCTTATACATATGTTGTGCATATCTACAGACACGCAGCAAACCACAGCTTGTTTAAGACAAGGGCATGTTCTCCTGGGGCTAGTAAGGGTTTTCTTCAACCACCGCTAGATCTAGGAGGCCCTGTGGATCAGAACCAAGAAAGACAACAGCAAGTCTACCGGATAGTTCATGTAGTATAATGGGAGGTGGTGAAGATTCATTGTAAAAATGTTTCCAGGTCAGGAGAAAATATTACAAGGATGGAAAAAACTGGATTATCTGATGGTGTTTTCTTTGGGTCTGAGGAGGCTGACTGGGAGACTTAATAGATGTAGATAAAATCACAAAAGGTCTAGATAAAATGCATAGGAGAGACTGAAGCTGAGACATCAGTAACCAGACAGCATAGATTTAAAGAAATTGTTAGAAAAGTTACAGAGGAGTTGAAGATAAATGATTTTACCCAGAGAGCTGTAGTGGTCTGGAGCTCACTGTCTGAAAACATGATGCAGTTAAACCCCTTATAATATTTTAAAAGTACATGATATTATACAAAAGATAGGAATATAGAAACATAGGAACAGAATTAGGCCATTCAGCCCTTGAGCCTTTCCTGCCATTCAATGAGATCATGGCTGATCTGTGTCTTAACTCCATATACTGCCTTCAGTCCATTTCCTTAATACCTTTGTGACAGGGTTATAATACCATAGTCATTCAAAGCATAGTAGGGAGTGACACAATGGACTGAATGGCCTTCATGTCTCCTGTAGCTTTCTCTGGAAACTCTTGTGGACCCTTGCCAGCAGGTTTGCCAGTGGACGGGACCTGTAAAATATCTTCTCACTGTCCTCCCACCTACAGTCGACCTGACCACAAATCAAATGTGGGGTGAAGAGGTCTAGGGTGGTTCACACACACTGAAGGTCTTAAGTGGTCAAATAGTGACCACTAAATGACTACTTTGCAGTCAGACTCAATTTTGAGACTGGCCCGGAAATGTCCAGAGGTGGGAAGAGATGCCCAGGCAGTCACCCTGCTCAGATCGTGGAAAGGATAGGCATGTGTTGGTGCCTCTCACTTTGCACGTTGGGCACCATGCCCACCAAAGTCTGACCTCCACCTCTATCAAACGTCCTCTCGTTCTCCTCTTCTCCAAAGAAAGTAGCCCTAATTTCTCCCATTTATCCAAGTGACAGAATTTCCCCAATGCTGGGACCATTCTTTTCTACACTTACTTTAATGCCTTCTCATTCTTCCCAAAGTGAACCGTTCATCAAAACTGAAGCAACCTTTCCCAATAAAAGCAGAATGATATTTCTAACAAATACAATTACAAATCCATGTAATACAAATTATCACTCAGTCCCAGGCACTGTCAATAGTGCATCACACAGATGTGATTCTTTCCTCATTCCAGGAAAGTGGGTATCTCTGGCTAGGCCTGTAAATATTATGCATGTCTAATTGCCCCTTTATCTGAGCAGCTCACTTTACAATTTCAGAGGGCAGGTGAGGGTGAACCATGTTGCTATGGGTCTGGAATCATATGTAGGCCAGACCAGGTAAGGATGGCAGATTTACCTCCCTAAAGGACATCAGTGGATCACGTGGAAATTTATCAATTGTTACCATTAGGCATGGTAAGTATTTTTCTCTCTTTCCAGACTTTTCAAAATCCAAATTTCACTATTTGTGATGGTGGGGATTCAAAATCACACACCCCAAAGCATTAGCCTTGAGTTCTGGATTATTAGTCCAGCAGCATTACCATTATGTCCCTGCCTCTCCATCCAATTGGAATTAACCCAATTCACTCCATCTCCAGGAATACGGTGTCATTGTAGGCAGCCAATACACAGGTTGCAGCTGAGAAGTCAGAAGCTTTCAAAAACTGGGTTGACTCAGGCATCAAGTGTGAAATATGAACCGCCTTTGTGGATGTGGCTGGTGGCGACCTGGACATTTTTCATCGTGTGCTCCTCAGAACTAGGATATCACATTCAGACCTGAACAAACAGATGCCATGAGAAGAGGATGCAGATTGGTTGGGCTGTCATTACCATGGAGATGCAGCAATAACAGTTAACTGACAATCTTAACTCTCTGAACAGGATTCTGATGGGTCAGGCCGTCGCGATGATTGCCAATCTCCAGCTCTCCCTATTTGGAAAAGTTGCAACTTGTGCAGAAATTCTTTTGCCTACATAAACAGAGTCCTGAATACCTATATAAATAGCTTCTAGCATATGCAATCCATCTCACCGAGAGCCTAGCTGAGGACCTTAAATTAATTTCCTGTGTAATTCTTAGCACAGTCAGGATTATTTAATCATAATTTTGAAGTGTGGAAGAACACATGACACTGATAATTTATATTGATGTTAAGTTAGCAATTTATTGAATGCAAGTACAGGTCAGGAGTGTGATGGAATACTCTCCACTTGCCTGGATGGGTGCAGTTTCAACAGCATTCAAGAAACTTGACGCCTTCCAACACAAAGCAGCTTGCTTGATTCGCACCCCATATGTTTTATCTGGGTTACAGAACACTTTCAACACTTCACCCCTCCAGCACTGATGTAGAGCGACATCAGTGTGTACCATCTACGATATTCACCATAGTAACTTATCCCACTCCTTCGACAGCATCTTCCAAAACTGTGATCGCTACCACTTGAATGACAAGGGCAGCAGACACATAAGGACATTACCGCCCACAAGCTTTCCTACTGCTATCCTGATTTTGGAACTATGTTACTGTTCCTTCCTCTGTCACTGGATCTCTGGATTCCTTGAATGGGCAATAAACGCTAGGCTGGCCAGTACCCCCAGTGTTCTGTGAAAGATTAAGTGTTTTTCAAAATTGCACAGACATTCCTTTAATTACAACCAAATCATTTTATCTTATCCAATTCTACATTTTATTTTCAAATACAAAGAGTTCATTGATTTCATTCCAAATCACTTTGGCAATGGCATCATTGTAAGGATCCCACTCTGGCTCAGATTTGACTTGGAGATGAACTTGATGCCTTCACACCCAAAACTATCCTTCCACAACATTTCCCTCTTCACCCACTGAAATGGTAATTTCATGTATTTGAACAATCTGATGAAACACAGGATACAAATGGCAGCCTGGAGTTGATAATGGATCCACTCAAAACATCACTCTGTCCTCAAAAGTCTGATTGTCATCGTGAACACACACAAAAGCTCCAGCACGGATGTTTGATATCTTTTTTGTGTTTGAAAATCACTGGAGGCTTTAATTTTTCTCCATTGATCATACGGACGTGTAACCCCTTGACTTCTCACATCCTGTAATTTTTACTGGAGCTGTTTTCAAACCTTTCACCTTGTGGTTTTGCTGCCGTGCGTATTGAAATTTACGAATGTTTCATCCATGTTTCTGATGTGCTTTAATGGGTTCTCAAGTTCTTGCTGCCGTCTAATGACCAACCACTGGAAATTGGTCGTTTTAACATCGAGGTCGTTAGGCAGGCTTTGAGCCCAACGCTAACCTGTCTCAATCCATTAAATCATTAACCCAACTCGCTATTTGTCCAAAATCTTTCCTTGACTCAGAGTTTGATTTGGCTCAGCTAAGTGTGTACATACAGTACACCATGTTTCTGGTAATTATATAACCATTCTGACAACTTTGCTCCCTGTCTGTCAGGAACAGGCCAGCGTCTGATTACTGCTCTAATGATGCACATGATTTGGGCATCATCATCAGGACAGATTCTTCTTTCTCCCATTCTCTTACCAGTTTCATATTAATTCCAAATTCATTTGTGGCAACACAGTTATTTGACACGTTAGCAAATATTATGATCATTAGCTAGAAAGCGACTTCATGTTTCATTTTCTTTTTGTTGGAGACACCATTCCTGTTCATCAGTTGCGATGCTATGCATGGTCTGTCTTGAATGGATGTGTCTTAAATTCATAGAATCCCTACAATGTGGAGGCAGGCCATTTAGCCCATCGAGTCCACACTGAACTTCCAAACAGCATCCCTTTCAGACCCAATCTACCTACCCTATCCCTGTAACCCTGCATTTCCCATGACTAATCCAACTAGCCTGCTTAACCCCGGACACTATGGGCAATTTAAACATGGCCAAACCACTTAACCTACACATTGTGGGAGGAAACCGGAGCAAACCCATGCAGACAAGGGGAGAATTGGAATCGAACCCAGGTCACTGGTACTGGGAGGCAGCAGTGCTAACCACTGACCCACCGTGCCGCCAACTTTACGAAAGACCTTACTACCTCCTTGTTCCCATGTGCTGACTTACTGTATAGGTTAAGTAAAACAGATATTTCTGGGGTAAAAGGTTGAGGTCAAATGTTAATGAGAGTATAGGGGTTGATTGATTTAAAGGCCAATTTTATGCAGACACGTAATCTTCGGTGCTGAGAAAACGGAATCCTCTTTTCGAACAGTTCAAAGATCCAGGTGAAAATTTAGGACAATTTCAGTAACTCACTGAATTCTCCCCTACCTAGCCATTTTATGCACTTTTGCTTTTTCAATTTTATTGGATAGTGGCAAAAGCAATGAATCCACAAGATTATTTCGGTGTAACTTTTCCCAAGGGACCAGCGCTGCCTTGGACACAACATGTCAGTATCTGAATACATAACGTCATGATTACCAGATTAATGCTGGTGTTTCATTTAAGCCCTATCGTTGCAGCGATTGTTAAAAAAAAACTAATTAAAACGTAGAGCCAACTCTGTGAGGTCCCTCAGGGCTGGCATTTTGAATGCGGGTAAGATTAGAGAGAAGCATTCACTAGCACTTTTAGTCCAACCACATATCCCAGGAAAGATGTTATCAAAGCTGATGTAATACACTGTCTTGCAGTATCTGTCACTGGAGACAGCACAGAAGCTGGCTATACCAGATGGGTTGAGGTGAATTTACTTTAACAATTAAGCAAAAGCATTGGATGTAAAATAGACCCTTGGAGGAATCAGTAGAAGCTATCGCAATCATAATCATGGTGACTCATAACGGTTTTCCCCACTTCCACAATCTCCATGATACTGAGAAACACCACCACTATTGTAATGACTATTCAGGTTGCTGGTGCATTGACTGTGTAGTGTCTGCAAGTCTAGCAAGAGTCAGGTAAGGGTCAACACTGTGGAAAAAATTATACATGCATTTTGTGAGTTATGAGTAATCTGGTCAGGTATGTAGCAGTAAATGTTCAATAAAGTAAAATTTAGTCTTCTGCAAAAAGCCTGTCCATCATACATAAGGCACAAGTCAGGAGTGTGGTGGAATACTCCCCACCTGCCTGGATGAGTGCAGTTCCAACAACACTCAAGAAGCTCAACATCATCCAGGACAAAGCAGCTGCTGGATTGGCACCACATCCACAAACACCCACTCCCTCCATCACTGACCCTCAGTAGCAGTATCTGCAAGGTGCACTGCAATAATTCACCAAGATTCCTTAGACATTACCTTCTAAACCTATGAGCACGACCATCTAGAAGGACAAGGGCAGCAGATATATAGAAGCACCACCACGTTCCCTCCAAGTCAGTCACCATCCCGAGTTGGAAATGTATCGCTCCTTCATCGTTGCGGGGTCAAAATCCTGGAATTCCCTCTCTAATAGCATCGTGGGTCTACCTACAGCACATGGATTGCAGCGTTTCAAGATGGCAGCTCACCACCACCTTCTCAATGGTAACTAGGGACGGGCAATAGATGTTGTCTCAACCAGCAATGACAATGTCCCACAAGTGAATTTAAAAAAAAAACAGTCAAAGTTCCAATCAGCCAGTTGGTGTATATGATTACTTCATGTTATATAGGTTTCAATAACATAAACTTCTTTCATTGTCTTCTTTCAAAATGATTATCCTCTCAGCCTTGTTTCACTTTCCCTTCTTCTGACTTTCACTTTTATTCCCTTGTCAACAACAATCCATTCGAAGCACATGAGAATTGAAAGTAATTCAAATCCTTGAGTTTTTATCTCGGCTTCACGCATGGTTCTATTTTATTGAAGTTTACAGCCCTGATTCATGAACTGGTTCAACTCGCAAGATTTTCATTGAAAAGGGAAATGATTTCGGATTTCATGTTAACAAGGTGTAGAGCTGGATGAACACAGCAGGCCAAGCAGCATCAGAGGATCTGAGATAACAAGGTGCAGAGCTGGATGAATATCTGAGATAACAAGGTGCAGAGCTGGATGAACATTTTCTGAAGAAGGGTCTAGGCCCGAAACATCAGCCTTCCTGCTCCTCTGATGCTGCTTGGCCTGCTGTGTTCATCCAGCTCTACACTTTGTTATCTCAGATTCTCCAGCATCTGCAGTTCCTACTATCTCGGATTTCATGTTGTTCTCTTCTGCCCGACACTTGGAAGGAAGAGGTTTATTCAGTTTTCATGGTGAGTAACATAGAATATATGGCACAGAAGCAATTCGTTCAGCCCAGCTGGACCTGTCCAGTATTTTACTCAATGTGAACTTGTGCCCACCTTGCATCATGTCAACCTATCAAGAAATTATACTTCTTCCATCTCCCCTATAGACTTCTCTAGCTTCCCGTTAAATTCACCTATGCTGTTCACCACAAACTGTCATATTGCTTGCAAAACATCAGCATTCTCACCAATCTCAAACAGATCTATCCTGAAATCCCCAACAGATTTATTAGTGATTATGTTTTCTTTCCAGCCATTAGCTTTGCTCTCCCAGAACAAGTGATAACGTCTTAAAATATGCCAATTCTATTGAACCACTTCATAAAGTTGCTACTCTCTATCTATGCCCCAGAATCCCAGGATGGTTATGGTATAGATAGAGGCCATTTGGCCCATTGTGCCTGTGATGGTTCAATCCCCTAGTGCCAATCTCCTGCCTTTTCCCTATACCTCTGCACACCATTTCTGTCCAAATAACCATCCAATGCCCCCTTGAAATGCTTTAACTGAATCCACTTTCACCATATTTTCAGGCAGTGCATGTACACGCTAATTATTCACAGCATGTATAATGTTTTCATCACCAGACCTTTGTTTGCACATCACTTCCAATCAATGCCCCCTTATTCTTGTTCCTTTTATAAGCAGGAACAGCTTCTGCCTATCTGCTCCATCCCCTGCCCATACGATTTTGAAAATTGCTATTGAATCTCCTCTCAATTTTCTTCTCTCCAAAGATATCAGTCCCAACTTCTTCAATCTATCCTCAAGTGAAGTTTCTCATTCCTGGAACCATTTTGCCAATCACTTCTGAACTCTCTCCGATGCATTTGTATCTTTCCTAAATATGTGGCACCCACAAGTGTACGTAACACTCCAGCTGAGATCTAACAAGTGTCTTGTACAAGTTTAACATCACCCCTTTGCTCTTACTATATGCCTTTTTAACAAATCTGAGGACAGTGTATGTTTCATTAACTGTTGTCTCTACCTGTCCTGCCATCGTCAATGATCTATGCACATATATACCCAGGTCCCTCTGCTCCTGCACCTCTTTAGAATTGTACTCCCTATTTTATGTTGTCTTTCAACATTCTTTGTACCAAATTGCATCACCTCATACTTCTCCACATTGAACCTCAGCTGTCACCTATTTGATCACTCCACTAATTTGCCAATGACCTTTTGACTCTACAAATAATCTCTGAAGCATATAGGGGCATTGGGATCTCTATTCAATACAGTGTGAAACTAGAGGAATACAGTAGTTCAGGCAACATCAGAGGAGCAAGAAAGTCAACATTTCAGGTTTACACCCTTCATCAGGCGTTAACCTGAAACATCAACTTTCCTGCTCCTCAGATGCTGCCTGACCCGCTGTGCTCCTCCAGCTCCACACTGTGATGACACTGATTCCAGCATTTGCAGTTCTGGCTATCTCCTTGTTTTTTCATGTCACAAAAAATGCCTTAGAAAATTGAGGGCCCCTTCCAGCCAGCTTCTACAGGAACACACCTCCCCACCCCGAGTTGAGATCAACAATGAAATATTGGTTCGTTTTCTATGTCACGGGACCCTATTCTGAACAAAGACAGACTTAGACAATGAAATTCACCATCCCCACAAGTAAGCTAGCTTAGCCTGCAGTCAATAGAGGAATATTATTCTTCTTTGGGGACCAGATCTCATACCCCATGATTAAGGATATGGTTAACCAAACAATAGAGATGCCAAGGAGATAGCCAGAACTGCAAATGCTGGAATCAGTGTCATCACAGTGTGGAGCTGGAGGAGCACAGCGGGTCAGGCAGCATCTGAGGAGCAGGAAAGTTGATGTTTCAGGTTAACACCTGATGAAGGGTGTAAACCTGAAATGTTGACTTTCTTGCTCCTCTGCTGTTGCCTGAACTACTGCATTCCTCTAGTTTCACACTGTATTGAATAGAGATCCCAATGCCCCTATATGCTTCAGAGATTTGGGGGAGGCAATGGCCTAGTGGTATTATTGCTAGGCTATTAATCCAGAAACTCAGCGAATGTTCTGAGGACCTGAGTTCAAATCTCTCCATATCAGATGATGGAATTTGAACTTAACAGAAAGAACAGAGAAAATGTGGAATTAAGAATCTACTGATGACCATGAAATCATTGTCGGTTGTTGGAAAGAAAACTCATCTGGTTCACTAACGTCCTTCAGAGGAGGAAATCTGCCATCTTTACCCAGTCAGGCCTGCAGGTGAATCCACACACACTGCAATGTGGTTGAATCTCAGTTGCCCTCTGAATTATCCTAGCAAGCCATTCAGTTCAAGGGCAGTGAGGGATGGACAATAAAAACATATTGATAACAGACACCTCAAAGAGACCCAGATAATGTTCTGGGGATCTGGAATCGATACCCGCTATTGCAGATGGTAGAAGCTGAATTCAGTTTTAAAAATCTGGAATTGAGAGTCTAATGATGACCATGAATCCATTGTCAATTCTTGTGAAAAACCCATCTGGTTCGCTAATGTCCATTTGGGAAGGAATCAGCCATCCTTACCTGGTCTGGCCTACATGTAACTCCAGACCCACAGCAATGTGATTGACTCTTAACTGCCCTCTGGGCAATTAGGGATGGGCAATAAATGCTGGCCTAGCCAACGATGCCCATATCTAGTGAATGAATTAAAATGAATACTGGAAAGTGCTACCAGTGATGTGTCTTTGCAAGATCTTCCACATCCTGTGAAAAGTTGTCCAGCAACAACAGTATTTTCCAACCCAACTTGCCGAGCACAGAGGAAGTAGCAATTAAAAATCAATTTGCTACCCTCGCTTCAAGATGACTGGAGCCATCACTTTAATCAAAACTCAGTCAGAACATGAGACTCCCAAGGGGGAGCAGGAATGTTTAAGGATGTCTTCAAAGCAGCCCTCATGAGCTGAAACATCCCTGCTGACTTTTGTGAGGCCTCACACTGTCGCTGACCAAACTGGAGAAGGCTCATTGAGGAAGACGTTGAATCCGTCAAGAGAAATCATTTTGAACGTACTGTGGTGAAATCAATATGCTGAGAAAAACACAGAAGTTAAGGAAATAATCAAGATAAGCAAGAATTTGTAGTGTTTGAGAAATAAAAGAAGTTAATCACTGCATTAAAAACGCATAAATGCAGGATTTGAATCCTTGCCAAAGGCAAACTCATAAAAAGAATTGTAGAAAAGGCAGATAGATCTTGAGACAGTGCAGCTGTAAAACTAACAGGAAAACATGGTTCGATCGTTGAACCTCTTAACAATGAACAAAGGAGGATGGTTTTAGAAATGTTATTTTCCAGAGACACATAATTTTCCTGAAAGCTAATTTGAGCTGCGTGCAACTCAAGCCTCCCACGTTGTTCGTAAAATTTACTGTTATAGAGTCATAGAATCATAGAGATGTATGGCATGGAAACAGACCCTTTGGTCCAATTCATCCACATCAACCAGAAGTCTCAATCTGACCTAGTCCCATTTGCCAGCACTTTCCCATATCCTTCTTTTCCCAAACCCTTCTTATTCATGTACCCACCCAGATGCCTTTTAAATGTCATAATTGTACCTACCTCCACCACTTCCACCGGTAGCTCGTTGCACATACGCATCAGCCTCTGCATGAAGAAGTTACAGCTCAGGTCATTTTTAAATCTTTCCTTAAACCTATGCCCTCGAATTTTGGACTTCCTTACCCTGGGAAAAAGACCTTAGCTATTCACCCTATCCTTGCCCATAATGATTTTATAAACTTCTATAAGGTCACCCCTCACCTTCCAATGCTTCAGGAAAAATAGTCCCAGACTATTCAGACTTTCCCAAGAGCTCAAATACTCCAAACTTGGCAACTAACTTGTATATATTTTCTGAACCCTTTCAAGTTTCACAACATCTTTCCTATAGCAGGGAGACTAGAATTGAACACAGTATCCAAAAGTGACCGAACCAATGTTCTGCACAGTCACAACATGGCCTCCCAAACCCCATACTCAATGCACTGACCAATAAAGGCAAGGGTAACAAACATCTTCTTTACCATCCTGTCTAACTATGACTCCAACTTCAAGGAAGTATGAACCTGCACACAAGGTCTCTTCGTTCAGCAACACTCCCCAGGATATTACCATTAAGTGTATAAGTCCTGCCCTGATTTGCTCTACCAAAATGTGGTACCTCACACTTATCTAGATTAAACTCCATCTGCCACTCCTCCGCCCATTGGCCCATCTGATCAAGGTCCCATTGTACTCTGAGATAATTGTCCTCGCTCATTACTACACCACCAATTTTGGCGTCATTTGCAAACTTATTAACCATTTCTCCTATATTCATATCCATATCATTGTTATAAATGACAAAAGGCAGTGGACCTAGTACCAATCCTTGCAGCACACCACCAGTTGCAGGCCTCCAGTCTAAAAAGCACTCTCCAGCACCACGCTCTGTCCCCAGCTTCGAGCCAATTTTGGTTAGCTTGCTTCACAGATTCATGAATAAAAATAAAACAAGAACCGGACTTTTGCATTCCCTTTGGAAAACATTTTCCCTTTTACCTTCTCATAGAGCTACCAATCACACGCAGGTAATTAAATTTGCATCGAAAAAATCTTCACTGCACCTTTTGATTTTGTTCAAATAAACATATAGGCATTGAAAATGGTTTCAAAGGAAAATCAAGTTATTGCCAGGTAATAAAGCTGTCAATAAAACAAAGCTAGCCATCTGTGCAGCTACGTAAACAAACCCCTGCTCAGATGAGTCCGTCAGTCATTTTGGAGCTCAGATAAGCACTCGTAATGGGGTCATCAGACAAAACAGATATCTGTCCATTTTTTCAGCCTATTTCCTTTGCTCCTGTTGCCTAATGCCTTCTTCTTCATAGCTGCTCCCTTGAGATTGAGGATGACTCTGGTTTGAGGGATTCTGAGATGGCTGGTAATTCTCTGCATGACCTCCATGTCCTGCCACATGTGGATCAGATGGCTCTTGGAGCATCAGGTAAGAAAGTCTGTTCAGTCCATCAAGCCTGCCCCATATTCTATAAGATCATGGACGGCTTGCCCCAGGCCTCAACTGTTGTTTCATGTTAGCTCCTCAGGGCCCTTGAATCCTTGATGTTTCAAAAATCTATCAAACTTGTTAGGACTATTGTGTGTTTCTTTCCTCATCAAGGTCATTTTATTCAGTCAAACTTATTGTTAGCCTAAATCCTCCTCTAAGTGTGATTCTAAATCATTGTAGGGACTCAGTCAACTGTGCCAAATTATATCCTTGATCCTACGATAACATGACTTTACTCCCAGGCTTTTACAAACCACCAAAGACATTTCGGGATGAAATACATCTTGTTCGTTTTGTTATAGCAGGGACAATTCTCCTGAGTTGGCCATTCACAGTGCATAGAAATCTTCATTTAAGAATTCTAGAAAATTTGAATATGCAGTACTTATAATGATTCCTTATTAATTATAATTTTCAAAATAATCCATTCTGGATGACATTATAGTAATGGTAATAATATTATAAAGTTTGAAATAATTAAAATAGTCAATTCTCTTGCGTACAGTACAAATCTACTTAGAAGCAAATGTTCAGTAACATACCCACTTAAAAATGGTCATTAATTTCTAAACCCACTTAAAAATAAGTTCAGGATATGCAAACAAATATTGTTCAGAGATTGTCTGTTTCTCTATCCACATATGCTGCCAGACTTGTTGATTTTCTCCAGAACTTTCTGATTTAATTTCAGGTTTTATTTGTTTTTATCTGAGTGATTATGGCTGTATGAATTAGGAACTGAAGTAGGTCAGTTAGCTCTTCAAACCTGCTTCAGTTCCAAATTCTACATCCCCATCTCTCACATGTAACCTTTCATTCCTTTGTCGAACAAAAATCAATATTCAACGGCCTTGCCTCCCCCCATTATTTATGACAAAGAACCTCAAAGGTACACACTCTCTGAGAGAAATTCGTCCCTAAAACTGTCACCCCTTGGAAAACAATGTCCTTTATTTCGGGACTGGCCAACAAGAGGAAACATCCTTTCCATGTCTACTTGTCAAAACCATTCAGGATCTTATAAACTTCAAACAAATCACCTGCCACTTTTCTAAACTCCAGTGGAAACAAGTCGAGCCTGTCCAATCTTTCGTCAAAAGATAACCTGCTCATTCCAGGAATTTTCTGAAGAAGGGTCCAGACTCAAAATGTCTGCTTTTCTGCTCCTCTGATGCTGGTTGGCCTGTTGTGTTCATCCAGCTCTACATCTTGTTATCTCAGATTCTCCAGCATCGGCAGTCCCTACTATCTCTCTCATTCCAGGAATCAATCTAGTTGTAGTGGCTGGAATGAAGTCAGCCAGGTGGACCTCATAGAATATGACTTCCCTGATTGGAACTGTTAATTGGTCTACCTGGCTGATCTCATTCCATTCGTTATACGAGCAAAACTTTGAACCACCTCCAAATTCGTTCACATCGTCCCTGAAATAAGGAAACCAAAACTGCACACAATATCCGTGATGCAGTTTCATCAATGTTCTGTATAACTGAAGCATGAATCCTTTCTTTAATGTTCAATTTCTCTTGTAATATATGAGAGTATCCCATCAATCTTCTTCATTATGTGCCGTACCTGGAAACTAACATTTTGTAACTCATCCACTCGAACACCAAGATCCCTCTGTACTTCAGAATTCTCCAGTCATTCTCCATTTAAGCAGAACTCTGCTTCTTCATTCTTCCTACCAAAGTGATCAACTTCACCTTTATTTTTTCCGGATTGTACTCCATATGCCAGATTTTTGCCCATGGAGTTAACCTATGAATATTATTCCGTATCCTAATCTTCTAAATGGTACACAGAGCTGCCATTTTGCATCGATCATGGACGGAGACAATGTTTAAGATAGTGAATGAGGTGTTGATCAAGTGGGTTTCCATTTTCTGTATGATGTCAAGCCTCTTGAGTGTTGTTGGAGCTCCACATACCCATGCAAAAGGAGAGTATTCCTTCATACTCCTGACTTGTGCATTGTCAATGATGCATGGGCGCTAGGGAGTCAGGAAGTGACTTACTTGCTGCAGAATTCTCAGCCTCCGACCTGCTCTTGTTAACTTCAATTTTTATACAGCTGATCCAGTTTTCTTTCTGGTCAATTGTAATGCTTAGGACTTTGATAGAGAGGGATTCAGTGATGTTTATACAATTGATTATCAAGGAGTGGTAGTTAGATTCTCTCTTGTTGGAGATGGCCATTGCCTAGCATTTATGTGGAATGAATGTTGCTTACCACTTATTGGCTGACTTGTAGCCTCCTATAAGAAAAAAACACATAAGGTTAGTTTTTCTAAAGATTCTTTCATGAATTCTCCAGTGCTTTACAGCAGCAGAATACTTTGGGAGTGGTCACTGCCATAACTCTGCAAGGCAGCTAGAAGAAGAAGCATACATTTTGTTGACAGAGCTATGAGTGGGAAGGTTGGACACACTAATTTGACACGCTTCTTGATGAAACTCTCGTTCAACTTCCCTGTACATGCATATCATGGAGATCAGAGCTGTAATTTGGAGGCAATGGTGTCATGGTAGTAACGTTGGTCTCGCAATCCAGACCCCAGGCTCTGAGAACAAGGGTTTAAATCCCACTAGGGCAGATGATGAAATTTGAATTCAAAGTTTTCAAAGAAAAGTTGCAATTAAAAGCTAGCTTAATGGTAAATTGTCCTAAAGAAAAGCCCCGTTTGGTTCATGAATAACCTTTGGTGAAGTAAATCTGCCATCGTTACCTAATCTGGCCTCAATGTGGCTCCAGGTCCGCAGTAATGTTATTTACTGAGCTGCCGTCTCTGGGTAATTCGGGATGGGAAATCAAAGCTGGCTTAGCCAGCGATACCATATCTCTTGAATGAATTAAAACAACTGTCCAATCATCATTGATTTAATTTGAAATTGTAACTTCCAATTTAATGGGATTTTTTTCTGCAGGAGTGATGCTATTTCAATGTTGATGACTGCAGTTGTTCTTGGTGCTGATGATGGGTAGAAGAGGTACTATGCTAATGTTTGAGTTTCATTTAGTTATTGTTGCAAAATGGGAATGCGAGGGGACAAATCCTACCTGAAATCTTTGCCTTTCAAATATTACTCTCGTATGCTTTATGTAGTCTAGGCCACACAGTCCTTAGAAAGCCTTTGGTTTTAGAAAGGTGCACACTCATGTCAGGAATAATGGACTGTAAGATCAAGAGTATCCGCTCACTTTGCATGCTCAATAGGCACTTCATTCTCCTGCCCTCGACCTGAGATACATTCCTAAAGGAGAATTGAAGACCCACCTTTTAACTCAGTTGGTAGCATTCGCATTTCTTAGTCAGAAGATTCTGGGCTAAAGTTGCACTCAAGGACTGGAGCGTAAAAACTTAGACAGACACTACAGCGCAATACTGAGTGAGTTCTTCATTGTCAGAGGTCCTTGCTTGTGGATAAAATGTTAAATCATGTGACTGGAAGGAATCCCACACAGCAAGATTTTAAAAAAGAAGTTATCTCCACTCTCCAAGGCAGTGTTCATCTCTCAATTTAGATCACAAAAAGATTTTATCTTGTCATTTATTTCATAACTTCTTGTGAGAGTTGACTGCTCATAACTTGGCTACCCAGTTCCCTACGTTATATCAGTGATCACACTTCAAAAGCACAGATTTTGCTATTACTGTTTGAGATGTTTGAGTCCAAAATGATGAGAATTCTAAATATTAAAACAACTATCTCTAAATCCATTATACTAATGCTCTCCGTAGTCGAGTAAGCTGGGGCACAAGTTAATTTGCTCTGCCACAACCTGGGCATTGTGTTATATTCCTAAGTGCCCACTCGGTACCTGTAAAATTTGCCATTTCTATGAGTATGTGATACAGGGTAAGGGTTGTTTGAGGTAATTCACTGCCACCAATCCTCATTTATCTTCACTTTGTTTGGTTTTGATTGATTGATTGATTAATTGTCATGTGTACTGAAGTACAGTGAAAAGATTTGTTTACAAGTAGATCATAGTAAGAAAGGACATACAGATCAAACGTTGGTAAAAATCTTAGACAGAGGCATACAAATTACATTGCACAGGGTGTGCGCTAGTCAAGATCAACGTGAGCAAGATCATCATTTGAAGTTAGAGAGGCCCATTCATCAGTCTGATAACAGCAGGGGAGAAGCTGTTCCTGAACCTGCTGGTGCATGTGTTCAAGCTTCTGTATCTTCTGTCTGACAGAAGAGGTTGTAGGAGAGCATTACCAGGGTGTGATGGGTCTTTGATGATGTTAGAACATAGAACATAGAACATTACAGCGCAGTACAGGCCCTTCGGCCCTTGATGTTGCGCCGACCTGTGAAACCAATCTGAAGCCCATCTAACCTAA
>NW_025969044.1:0-17738 GCF_021869965.1 Rhincodon typus
TATGGGCATCACTGGCTGGACCAGCATTTATTGCTTGTCCCTAATTGCCCACACGTGATTAAGAGTCAACCATTTTGGGGTGGGTCTGGATTCACATATAGACCAGACCAGGTAAAGATAGCAGATTCCTTCCCTGAAGGACATAGTGAACCAAATGGGCTTTTCCTGATAATTGACAATGATTTCCATGAGATCAGCTTCTTTTTTGTTAAATACAGCTTTGCTTTTTAAAAAAAATCAAACTTTAACCATCTGCTGTGGTGAGATCCAAAACTCAGACTGAGGTTCTGACTCCATTGTCGACTGACTGAGCAAATTGACTGACTGAGTGACTCACATACAGACACACAAACGCACACAAACTCTCATCCACACCGCGCACGCTCTCTGACTCTCTCACACTCAGGCTCACATTCTCTCTCTCTCCCTCACGCTCTCTCTTTGCCACACACTCTTTCACGTGCCCTCACAATCTCTTTGTCCCCACACAGTTTCTCTCTCACATACATACACACATAAACATTTCCATACTTGTGCACTGATAAGAATCATGTATTTCCCGTGTGTCTGGATTTACATGTCAAGTTGTGTCACACACACCATGTTTACAAAATTCATTGATCATTGCAGCGTTTGACAAAATTCATTTCCTTTTCAGAAATACATCAGATTCAAGTGACTGAACAGAACATAGCGACTGGCCCCTGAGGGATTTCCCCAGTATCTCTTCATCCCGTTCACTGACACTCTCCAAGAGATCGAAACCATTCGGAATCAATGAGAAACCTGGCAAAGGAAAGCAGAGGGGCTTTCCACAGACATAATTCTCTCAAGCAATCTCTATCTTTTTAGCACTTTCTCTCTCACACACATTCTCTCTCATAGTCTCTCTCTGGTCTCTCACACATGCATGAAATAGGTGTGAGACAGTGTGTGAGAGAGTGTGAGCGAGATAGTGTATGAAAGAGAGTATATGGTAGAGAGAGTGTATAAGAGAGTGTGTGTGAGTGACAGAGTGTATGGAAGAGACAGTGTATGTAAGAGAGACAGAATCAGAGAGAGTATATGAGACAGTATGTGAGAGAGACGGTCAGCGAGACTGTAAGAGAGAGAGAGAGTGTGTGAGAGCGTGAGAGAGAGACAGAGCGTGCCAGAGAGTGAGAGAGAGACAAAGAGGGAGTGTGACTGAGAGACTGCATTTGTTAAACAGTCTGGGAAATGCCAGCACACATATCTGCTCCTATGATGCTGCTTGGCCTGCTGTGTTCATCCAGCCCTGCACCTTGTTGTCTCGGATTCTCCAGCATCTGCAGTTCCTACTATCTCTGACACATATGCAATGCTATCTGTCCACAGTCTGGATGGGAGTGTGTCTGTTCACATTCTGGTTGTGCACTGAGCTGAGGGCAGGAGCCGAGTGACGGATTTATCCCTTGCGGCCACTCGGAAATGGTGATAAAAGCTGGAGGTACGTACCGAGCAGCAGGAGAGTGGTGAGGATCTCCATCGCTGTGCCCTGTCTGTTTGGGACGTGCATTCAGTCAGTGACTCAGTCTGGTGTTTCTTGCTTCTCTGATCCGACTGGTGGCAGGGGAGCACAGCCAGATCGTCTGAGAGAGATCAAGGTGGGACACAATGGTCAGTCACTGGTACCTTTCTGCCCCAATCGCCCTCCATTCCCCTTCCTGATTCAAAATCTCAGCCTTCAATAGACTCGACGACCCAGCCTAGACGGTAAAAAAATTCAACAGATCGACTCTGCTCGGAGAGAAGAAGTTCCTCCTCATCTCCGTCTTCAATGGGTGGCCTCCCTTATTCTGAGATGATGCTTCTCTGGTCTCAGACACTCCCACATAAGGGGAAACAACCTCTCTCCGCATCTCCCCTGTTAAGTCCCTCTAAGAATCTTCAATAAGGTCACCTAAACTTCAGCAGGGACAGGGGCCTGACCTACTCAACCTCTCCCTCATCAGACAGTCCCTCCGTACCTGGGATCAGCTGAGTAAATGTTCTCTGGATCTGTCTTTCAAAGCAACAATGACATCTCCAACCTTTCTCAACTCGTTCATACTGAGCAGTCCCCCTGAAATCAATCCAGATATTGCCCTTCTCTTTCTCTCACTGTCCCTCTTAACAAATCCTCTCTCTCTTACCTGAGATCAGAGAAAAGGACGTTTGCGAGTTGGGAGTGTGGCAGCACTGTGGCTTTAAGAGTGATGTGTTATGTGCAGGGAGCTGTTACCACAGTGGCGCTAAAATGTCTCATTCAGACAGGCAATTGGTAAACGGCTGTTGAGTTCTCCCTCGGTGTTCCGTTGAAACAAAAGAAAAAACAATCATGAGTTGGCAGGGTCAGGTTTCCACAGACCCAGGATGTTTTTTTTCAGTTAGTTGAAGATTTCTGCTGGCTGGCTGCTGAGCTAAAAGCTGGAGTTCTCTGCTGTTAGAGTGAAATCTTAGAAAGCGAGGCTCCCTCTTAAAAATCAAAACAGGAAGATTGTTCCTTTCTTCTGGACTGCAGAGAGGCAGCATGTGAGAATCATAACTGAGAATCATTACTGAATTGCATTTTTGCCAAAGAGTGTATGTATGGGATTCTGTCCATATTGGAACAGTTGCTGATTAGTGGTTAAATATTTCAATAGAGTAAAGTTATACAAATTCTCCTTTCTGTTACATTTTAATAGTGCTATCAGAATAAAGTGTGTTTCACTCATGTTTACGAGTGGACCAATCAAATCAGAGAGTCTTAAAGCACAGAAACAGACACTTCGGCCCAACTCTTCAGTGCTGACCCTGTTTCCCAAACCAAACTAGTCCCATTTGCGTGCATTTGGCCTATATCCCTCTAAACCTATCCTATCCATATACCTGTCTGAATGTCTTTTATATATTGTAACTGTTTCGGAGTAGATTTGTCGCTCGGGTTGTGGGTGTTGTGGTTGGTTGGCTCGCCGAGCTTGTTCATTGTTCCGCAGACGTTTCATTACCCTGCTGGGTTACATCATCAGTGCAGCCTCTGATGAAGCGCCGCTGTGTTTTCCCGCCTGGTTTTTAAACTCTGGAATCCGTTGAGCTGGATTGTCTCACTTCCGGTTTTCCTTCGTAGTGGAGTGTATATGGGGTCGAGTTCTATGTGTTTATTGATGGCTTTCCTCATGGAGTGCCAGGCTTCTAGGAATTCCTGTGCCTGTCTCTGCTTCGCTTGTCCCAGGATTTTGGCGTTGTCCCAGTTGAATTGGTGGTTCTCCTTATCCATGTGGATAGAGATGAGTGAGTATTATCACATCACTCATCTCAATCCACATCGATAAGGAGAACCACCAATTCAATTGAGACAACGCCAAAATCCTGGGACAAGCTAAGCAGAGACAGGCACGGGAATTCCTAGAAGCCTGGTACTCCACTAAGAAAGCTATCAACAAACACATACAGCTCAACCCCATATACATTCCATTGCAAAGAAAAGCTGGAAGTGAGGTAATCCAGCCGGGCGGACACCAGAGTTTAAAATAACAGGTGGGAAAACATAACAGCGCTTCATCAGAGGCTGCACTGATGATGTTACCCAGCAGGGTAATGAAACGTCTGCGGAAAAACAAACCAGCTCGTGAGCCAACCAACCACAACATTGTAACTGTACCCACCTCTATCACTTCCTCTGCTAGCTTGTTCCATATACGCACCACCTTCTGTGTGAAAACGTTGCCTCTCGAGTCCCTTTTAAATCTTTTCCCTCTCACATTAAACCTCTGCCCTCCAGTTTTGAACTTCCAACCATGGGGAAAAAAAAAAGATTTTGGCTATTTATCTTATTTGTGCCCCTCATGATTTTGTAAACCTCTAACACCACCCTTCATCCTCTGACACTCCAGGGAAAGTAGCCCCAGTCTATCCAGCCTCTCCCTATAACTCAGATTCCCCAGTCCCGATAACAGCCTTGTAAATCTTTTCTGCACCCATTCCAGTTTAATAACATCTTTTCTATAGCAGGGTGACCAGAATTGTATGCAGCACTCCAAATGTGGCCTCACCAATGTCCTGTACAACTGTAATATGACATCCCTACCCATCTACTAAATGCACAGACTGATGAAGGCAAGCGTATCTGGAACATAGCACCTCGCACTCTAATTTTTTATATATTTTTTAAAAAGTCGAGTCTGACTATTTCTAATAAAATACTTTGGGGGATGTGGTCTGGTCGATAACAGAAGAATAGCTCAGAGCTCTGTGAATCATTAAATAGAATGGGGAAGTGGACTTTGTCAGGAAGTAATGATGGTCCGGTGGTTGTGGGGTAGGGGGGAGCGTGCGATGCTGGTGGGGAAGCAGATGTCAACAGAAATTCTGGAAAGTAGGTACCATAGACTTTCCCTTCCTTAATCAGCATGTTCATTTGATTCAAACAGCAGTGAAGGTGGACATGGAGAGATTGGGGAATTGATTCTGGCAGGGCTCCATACCCGCCCCCATTCTCTCTCTTTCTCCACTGTTGAGATGGGAGGACGCCAATATTGAACGTTCCCAAAAGTCAATAGGAGGTTAAGTAGTGCTCCAATCCCCTACCCCTGAGGAGAGGACTGTCAACTCTCTGATACCAGCATGTTCTGTTTTGTGAAATGGCCCAGGAGGCCCAATCATGGAGGCCCAGATATGTCATGGGAACAGGAGAAGATTGTTCGGTCCTTTGCACCCATACTACGCCCCAGGGCTCAATTATCTAATGCCCCCAACCACTAGATCCCTGCATGGCCCACTCCTATCTGACTCCCCGTCTGACTGCCCTTCTCAAATTGAAACAGCCTCTGCCACACATTTCCAGGCAGTGCATTACAGACTCCTTGCTCGGTGGAAACATTTCTTCCTCACTTCACCCCAACTTACTCCATTTGTAGCTCACTTTAAATCTACACTTTTCTCCTCCACCACATTCCTGTTTCTTTTACGAGCTGGATCAGCTTCGACATCAACTCCCCTACCCCTACCCCATCCGCTCTGCTCAGCTCCAGTTTTCAGGGCGAAATGGGATCGAAGCCACTCTTCCTCACCTCGATTATCAATCTGCCCACCACTTTCTCCTGAAACAATGACCTCTTGTTCTAGATTGTCCTGCATGAGGAAACATCCACAAAATACTGTTTTATACCCTTGGCAATCACAAATTGCATTTAGTGGCAGGACACTAGGGAGCTCAGAGGAATCTTGGGGTGTTTCTCTGCAGATCCCTGAAGGTGGCAGGACAGATTAATAGAGCAGTTAAGAAGGCATACAGGACACTTGCCTTTATTCTTTTTAATTCATTCATGGTTTGAGGGTGTCGCTGATTATGCAGCATTTATTGCCCACCCTAACTGGCCAAATTACTGTGGGTCACATGGAGGCCAGGCCAGGTAAGGATGGCATTTTCCTGCCCGAAGGGACATTAGTGAACCAGATGGATTTTTCCATCATGGATTCACAGTCATCATTGGACTTGTAATTCCAGATAGTTTTTATCTGCGCCAGCAGGATTTGAACCAGGGTTCCCAGGCATTATCTGGGGCTCTGTATTGACTGTTGAGTGATAATATCAGTAGGCCATCACTTCCTCAGTTGAGGTATAGATCATAAGAGTGGAAAAGTGATGTTAGAGGTGTACAGGACATTGGGGAGTCCACAGCTGGAGCACTCTGTGCAGTCCGGTCTCTGCGCTATCGGAAGAGTGTGTTTGTTCTGAAGGGGGTGCAGAGGAGATTCCCCAGGACGTTGCCTAGGATGGAGCATTTCAGTGATGAAGAGAGGCTGGATAAGCTCCGCATGTTTTCTTTAGAGCAAAGAAGGCTGAGCGGGGTCCTGATAGATGTGTAAGATTATGAGGGACATGGACAGGGGGAATAGGAAGCAACTGTTCCCCTTAGTCGAAGAGTTAATAACAAGAGTGCAATAACTCCACAGAGGCTGGTATCCCATCACTAAGTCACCCTTTATCCACACATAGAAAGTCCTTGACACTGAGCCAGCTCCCTCAAAGCCAGCTCGCAGATTGAACAGAACCCCCGCCATTCCTGTTTATAGGGCTCCCTGATCGGACCAGGATAACAGCCCGAATCTGGGAATTCATAATCTATGAGGTCCACCTTCAATTTAAAAACCCTTGGATGACCTTGGTGGAATTCAGCCGTAAATGGCAGCGACCTTTGCTCAGGACAATCACTCTTGCTCCCCATAATAATATTGCCATCCTGTATTGTGATCTGGTCTCTCCAGTCCCAAAAAGGTTTTAATTCTGGTTGTGATTGCCCTCTGGCTTCCCCCATCACCAGCAGCTGGTCCGGTTTTGCCAAGACTGGATCTTTCTGAAAACAAAGTCTGATCTTTTCAGCTGTGACTGGAAGTGTGTTCAGAAAATTTAAAGCCATTGTGGACACCACCAGTGATGGCACTTTCAGCAGCGTATCTTCCAGTGGGAGGTTACTCACTGCATCCGCATTTGCTACTTAGCTGGCCAGATGGTTTTCCAATTTAAGGTTATATGCACTTAGCATTAGAGCCCACCACTAAATTCAGCCTGAAGCCATCGGTGGCACGGCCCTGTCCTCTTTGAATAGCCCGAGCAGGGGTTTGTGGTCCATTACTATTAGACATTTACATCTGTAAAGGTATTGATAAAATTTTCTCACACCAAAGATGAGCACCAAACTGTCATTCTCTATCTGGGCATATCTTCACTTGGCATCAGCCAAAGTTCGGGACGCATGCACTATCGGGTATTTCTCTCTGCTGGGCCACCGAAGAGCCAACAGTACCCGAATACTGTACAGGGAGGCAGCGCATGTCAGCACCACATCTTGCCTGAAATCATGGTGTGCCAACACCTTAGACAATTATAGCTGATTTTTCACTTCCTATAAGACTACGTCTTCACTATGAGACCATTTCATAAACTGACCTTTTTTCAGTAGCAAATGTAAGGGTGCCAGGATGGAGGCCAGGTAACATATGAATATTCTGTAATTATTCACCAACCCAAGGAAATACCTATGCTCTGGTACAGTGTGAGAGCCAGCTACCTCTGATCATGCTCACTTTATCTTCCAGTGGGTGTAACTCAGTCTTATCGACTCTGTCGTCCAAGTAGGTTACTTCGGGTGGCTGGAACACACATTTTTCTGTCCTAAGGCATACACCCACCTGGGAGAAATGCGAAAGTACTATGTCCAAGTTCACTAAATGCTTTTCCTGGTCATTAGCACATTATCCAGATAAATGGCGAACTGGGGTAGACCTTGTAGAAAATTTTCCATCATCCACTGGCAAACGGCACAGGCTGATGATGCCCCAAAAGGCAGTTTGGTGTATTGATGCAAACTCTTATGGGTATTAATTGTAGCATAGCTCTGGGAATCCCCATCTAATTGCAATTGCAGTTACCCATGGCTGATGTCCGGCTTCGTGAAGGACAGCCACACCCCCACACCACCCACACCAACCACCCCCACCCCCCACCCCATCGCCCCTATGGGTTTTGTGTATAAGCCCTCTATGCGAGGGATTGTGTATTTGTCCATCTGTGAAAACTGGTTTATTGTTTCTTTGAAATCCCCACAAAAGGCTAAACAACCCATTGGGCTTCATAATTGGTAAAACCAATGCTGCCCATAATGCAAACTATACTGGTTTGGCAATTCCTTTCCTTTCCAGCCTCCTGATTTCTGCCTCTACTTTTGCCCATAAGGCAAATGGCACTGTGTGGGCCTTGCAGAATCATGAAATTGCATCTTGGTCAACATGTCAGGTGGCCTGGCCCCTTTGACAGTCCCCAGGCTTCCCTGAAAAACATCCAGGTATTTAATTAGGACTTCACTCAGGCAACCATTTTCTAATCGAAAAATGTACAGCCAATCAAGTTGAATCTTTCTCAACCAATTTCGCCCCGTCAAACTTGGGCCTATGACCTTTCGCACAATCAGTGGTAACTGAACAAGCTGTTTCTCATAGGGACCTACACCAAAGTGGTACCCTTAAACCATAGGGGTTCCTCCATATTGGGTCTCAGCCTGACTGAGGTCTTATGCAACCTTAAGGTTTGGAGTCCAGAGCGAATTTTGGTAAAGACCAGTTCTGCCATCACTGATACAGCCACACCAGTATCAACCTCCATTAGAACCGTGTGACCATTTAACCAGGCATTTATTTGGAGTGGTTGTGATTTGGATATTACTAAACAATTTACTTGTTCTAAACTAGCTGTAGGTGGATTTTCTAGGGTGTGCACACTCCTGGATACTGGCCTTTGAGTTCTCTTACACCATTCATGCTTAGTGGGACACTTTTGTTGTCTTGAGACCACATTCTGGCAGTAACTTCAATGGCCTGCCAGCCCAGATCCTCGAGAAAATTCTAACCATTTGGCTGAGGCTTGGCTTTGTTTTGGGGTTTTGCTGTGGGCTTACCGAGGCTCCTTTCAATTAGGATATGTCCTAAGTGAGGCTCTGCAATTGCCTTCATTCAAGGCAGTATTCTCCAAGCTGAGTGCGCCTGGCAAGGATGTCTATGTCTATCAGCATACCCTGTAATTCGTTAGCTCTACTTTCCACATTTTCTAACAACAAAGCTAAAGGTAGTGCCTGTCTGAAGTCTCATTGGGCTTCAGCTTGTAGGCGCTTTTGCGTGGTCATGTCATTAATCCTACATAACAACTGTCTCTCAGGATCTCACTTAGGTTTAAATCAAAATCACACACCTCTGCCAGTCATCTTAACCTCATAAAAAAAATCCCAATATGAATTCCCTGGTACTCAAACTGTTGAATAGCAACTCAGAATTAGTTGTAGCTTGGGTTGTAATATTCCTTAGCTAAATTTGTAAAGTCTTGAAAGATTTTAGTATTTGGTGCTTCTGGGAAAGTTAGGCTCCGAATAACCAATATTGCCATGGGTCCACAACCTGTCAGGAGAATCACTCGTTGTTCATTTGTCCTAATGTTATTTGCCTGGAAACAATAACTATATACTGGGATAAGTCTTTGACCACTGAATCGAACAAGTCAAGCTTCCCAAATAGCAGCATGATGCCAGAAATCCTTACCCCAATTCAAAGTCAATTGTTGTGAGCGAATATCTTCAGGGGCGTGTTTCTCAGTCATCACTAAAATAACTAAATGAAGGCTGACGTCCCATCACCAAGTCACCTTTATTTACATGTGCCTAGTACATGACACTGAACCAGCCAGCACAGAGCTGGCTCTTAGAATGAGCAGAATCCCTGACACTCCTGTTTATATCTGTAAGCCAGGTCTTCCCTGACAGGACCAGGTTAATAGCCCCAAACAGGAAACTCATATTCCATGAGGTCCAGCTGGCTGACATTGTTCCAATGACTACAAGTCGGGGTTACAAAAAGAGACTAAGGACAATCTCCATGGATAATCAGTGTCAGATTTGGAAGCAGAAGTTTCAACACCAGCAGAGAAAACAAAAAAGAAAAATTCAGGTCAAAAAGCAGTACCCAACAAGAAAGCGAAATTACCTGTGGCTAACAAAAGGTGGTCAATGAGCATTGTCCAATTCAAAACTTAAGGTAGACAAAGCAGCAAAGTGTGGAGGTAGGTTAGAGAATTGGACATCTTTCAGGAAGACGCAGATGATGCTTAAAAACATAAAAAAATGATCACAAAAGTAAGATGTTAAGAAACATAAAAATATACAGAAAGAGCTTCTATGGATATATAAAATGAAAGAGAGCAGCAACGTGTAGGAAATGCTCCAGTGACTACAAAATTTTGGATGATTATCAATGCATCTAATGTTTCCAGGGTAATTTCATTCACTCCTCTGGAATATGGATGATCAGGTTCCAGTGGTTTGTCAATCATTAACCCTGTTACTTACCCCAGCACTTATTCCTTCCTAATACTGATCCCATTCACATTGGCCCTCTCACTTGACCCTCATATTTGTTCTCTAACATTTATGGGCACTTACTGGAGCCCTCTTTTGTGAAGACAGCAGCAAAATATTTGTTCAAATCTTCTGCCATTTCTTTGTTCCCCAGTATCACTGCACTTGCCCTACATCTACCTTTATAAACTCCTTGTTCTCACATATTTATAGACATTTTTACAGCTAATTTCTATGCTCACCGCAATTTTCCTCTCCAACACTTTTTTCCACTCGAGATTTATTTTCCTCTTTTTGCTGATTTCTAAAATGTTCCCAATCCTTAGGTTTGCTGTTTTCTTTGCTCTGGCAATTTTACATCTCTGCTATTTGGTTCTCCCTAATCTCTTTTTTAACCCATTGTTGAGCCACTTTTCCCCATTTTCCATTTGTCAGACAGGAATGAATAATTGTTGTAATTCATGGGTACTATCTTTAAGCATGAATCACATCCTATCCACCATCAACCACTTTAGTATGACTCCACAATCCATCCTTGTCAATTTGTGCCTCTCGTGTTCATAGTTCCCTTCATTCACATCCAGGATCCTAGCTTCTAGTTCAACTACTTGGCTCTTCACCTCAATGAAGAATGATGTCATATTATGGTCACTCTTCCCCAAGTGACCTGCACATAACAAGATTGCTAATGCATTGTTTCTCATTGCAATATATCCCATATAGAATATCCTGTTGTCAAGTTGGTTCTTCAAGGTATTGGTCTGGGCAACTAGGGACGGACAATAAATGCTGGTCATCCCTCAAAGCCTCCATTTCACAAATGAATACAAAACAAACAGACACATATACACACATACACATGGAAATACTCCACCACTTTGTCTTATCCAACCTATATGTAAATTAAACCCATGATTACATTGCACCATTCTTGTTTAAATCTCTGATGCCTTGCTTGATGCCTGAAGACACTTATAGGCAAGCTAATGGAATGTTAGACATTACTGCAAAAAGATTTGGGTACAGCAGTAGTGAAGTCTGGTTTCAAATGTATCAGACTTTAGTTATGTCGCACCTGCAGTCCTGTGTGCAGTTTGGGTCTCCTTATCTCAAGAGATGTTATTTCCATGTAGATTCACTAGACTTGTCCTTGGGATGGTGGCAACATCCTATGAAGAGATAGTGGACAAACCGGGCTGGTATTATCTAGGGATTCAATGAATGAGCGATGATATTATTGAAAATATTGTCGCACAATGCTTAAAAGGGAAGAGACATGGTAGATACAGGTTTAACAGTCGCTGGTTGGGGGAGACTAGAACCAGGCAAGGTTTTAAAATAATTGGGACTTAGGTCCAAGATGAGGATTTATGTTATTTTGCTCAGCTTTAGAATTCAGTACCCACAGGGAACTACAGTCACTCCATCTCGGTGTATGTTTAAGGGAGAGACTGATAAATTTCTGATTGCTAATTGTTAATTGGGATATGGGGATGGAGTGCGTAAAACACATTGAAGTGTTTGATTAGGCATGATCATATTCAATGGGACGGCAGGTTCAAGTGGCTGAAAGGTCCACTCCAGTTCCCAAGTCCCTCTGTTGCAAAATGAACACTTCCTGTTTCTTTTCTCTCTCAGGAATATACTCAAGTACTTCACTTCCCTAATTATCAATCTCTGTTCAGAAGTGTGCAATTTATAGACTTGCTGGCACAAAGACTTGTTCTCTGACTTAACGCAATGGCCACGAAAATACAGTGTAAGAGATTAGACCCCAGCTGTGCTTTGTCTCAGGGAGGACTGAAGATCAGCAACAGCTGAGTCAAGCCTCATCAAAGCAAGTACGTCAGTAAAGTTTTCTGACAAATACGTGCATATAAATGAAAGCTTCAACACTGGCTCAGACAAGCAGCGTTAGCAACTTTTTCATTTCTTGTAAACTCCGAGTGTGTTGGATACTACATAAAAACCATAAGAACTGAGGATGCTATAAATCAGAAATAAAACCAGAAATTGCAGGAAAACTCAGCAGCATCGGTGAAGAGAAATCAGAGTTAATGTTTGGGGTCCTGTGACCCTTTCTGAAAACTGATGGTAGCTAGGAAATTCTTGTTTTTTTATGTAGATGGTAGGGTGGGAGTAAGGAGGAAACAATAGGTGGGGACAGAATGCAAAGAGAGAGAAGAACAGTTAGACAGACAAAGGAGTGGACAATGATCTGGTTCGGAAGGTGAATAGTTGTTAACTGAAACTGTTAGTGGCATTGGAACTTCACCCTTGTGTTGAGAAAAAATGCACTAATTAGATAACAACAGAATACAACAACTCTATTGAAATACTCGTCAAATAATGTACTGAAATGCTACACCATCTGACGTTGCTGCCAATGAATTTGTGTCTGAATTCAGATATATAATAAATCATTTGATGGGTTCCTTACTGTTTTGTTGGAACGGGAGAATCCAGCCTGTGCTTTCGCATAACAACCCGTGTCAAGAAACAATCCTGAAGCTAACAGCCTCTTCAAGTGCCTTTTGCTCTACAGAGTGTGTGAAACACACTGACAAACTCTGCAAAAACCTTCTTTATTTCGACACTTCCCTTTTCTGATTTTTTAAAGAACCTTTGAAAGACTCACACTGCAGCTCATGGAATTTTTTTTTCCCACAAGATGCATGAAAGCAGTGTTGCAATTGCCTGCTTCAATGGAAATAAGAGAATACATGCACTGAAATAAAACCATATTGGTATATCAGGTAGGTGGGATTCAGTGTTTCTTGGAATTCACACCTCAGTCCGCAGTGTACAACAGGCAGAACAGTGTCTGGATTTTTTTTTCTCCCACAAGTGTGAGGACAACATGTTACATTCCACACATGTCACCCCTGACACTGGTAATGTCTCACTGGAGACAAAATTCAAATTATACATTTGTACACATGACAATAAAGCTCAAGTACAGGAGTACAGTGAAATGTGTACAATGTCACCCCACACAGCACCATCTTAGGTACAAAGTATCTAAGTATGAATCATAGGTACTGAAAAAGGCACAAAAATAGAGAAATGAAGAGAAAAGCTAAAAGTTCTACACCACAGTTCTTCGTTGTATAAGTTAGGAAAATCTTGGTATTTATGGAATACCCATGATTAAATGATAGCCTTGTCGTGATTGTCTCTTGCCTTCAGCTGTTAGGAGGAAAGAAAAGATTAAAATGCACTGACACAGGCTCCAAGCTTTGAGCTTGTGTTTACTGTGGAGAGATAAAGACATGAGCTTTGTTTGACAGTGAGAATCAGCACACATGTAGTACTATCATATCATTTCATGGAAATATTCCTTAGGGCCCCAGCCACTTTTGTGAAAGTCAACACGCTCAATAGGGGAGTTATTTCTTTCAATCCTGCATCTTGGATCATGTTTCTTTTTTCTCTCTCTCATTCAATCAATAATCTGTGTCAAGTACCTGCTAGCAGATGATATTTAAGGTCTGGATAGTTTTTGACAGCAAAAACAGAAGGGCAGTTTGGCAGGAAAAATAGGAAAGGGGATTATTATCTGAATGGCTATGAACTGAGAGAGGGGAATGTCAAACCAGACTTGGGTGTCCCTTGTAAGCAAGTTACTGAAAGTGTGCATTGCAGATGCAGGTGGGGGTGGTTGGGAGTCTGATGGTGACAATGTTCAGGGAGCCTTACTTTCAGTTTAAAAGAGTCGAGCTATCTTGAATTTCAGTTTATAGAAACAGAGGAAACTTTCTCTAACCCTGTGCTGTATTTGTCCTGTGAGTATTTGATAGGCCAGTGCAGAAGGAGTTTATTTTCCATTTGCTTTTATATTAAAAGAATAGAGAAGTCTTTATTCTGTATCTGACACCATGCTATACCTGTCCTAAGAATACTTGATGCAGTTAGTTTTAAGAGATAGCTTTACTTTGTGTCTATTCCCTTGCCATGTTAAACTAATTGCTTAATATTACCCACTCACCTACGCCTGTGGAATGTTGTGATTGTGTATGAGATGGAGTTGTATTAAATGCTTGCTGGATCCTTCAATATCAGTCTTCTCCCAGTTTGTTATCTAAGGCGTGATAAACACCATCAGATGAACATCCTGTTGGAAGAAATCTCACTCCTCTGGGGAGGGAGGTTAATTTCAACAACCAAGAGTGACTTGGCAGCAGCACTATTGATCAAGCTGGTTGGGTCCTGAAGGACATAGCTGCTAGAATGGGTCTGCAGCAGGTAATGAGGGAGGAAGCAGCAAGAGACAAAGTCCCGCCTTCACATTGAGAATAACCTCCATCGTGTTGTGTGGCACTGTCACCGTGCTAAATGGAACAGACTTCGCACAGATCTAGCAACTCAAGACTAGGCATCCATGAGGCACTGTAGGCCATCAACAGCAGCAGAACTGTACTCCAGCACAATCTGTAACCTCATGGCCCAGCATATTCCCCACTTAACCATTACCATCAAGCCAGGGGGTCAACCCTGGTTCAATGGAGTGTGCAGGAGTGCATGCCAGGAGCAGCACCAGGCATACCTGAAGATGAGGTATCAACCTGGTGAAGCCATCAAACAGAACTACTTGCATGCCAAACAGCGAAAGCAGCAAGTGATAGACAGTGCTAAGCGATCCCACAACCACAAGCAACAGATCAGATCTAAGCTCTGTAGTCCTGCCACATCCAGACGTGAATATAGTAGACAATTAAACAACTCACTGGAGGAGGCGGCTCCACAAATATCCCCATCCTCAATGATGGAAGAGCCCAGCACATCAGTGCAAAAGATAAGGGTGAAGCATTCGCAGCAATCTTCAGCCAGAAGTACCTAGTGGACGATCCATCTCGGCCTCCGCCAGTGGTCCCCAGCATTACAGATACCAGTCTTCAGCCAATTCGATTCACTCCACATGATATCAAGAAATGGTTGGAGACACTGGATACTGCAAAGGCTAGGGGCTCTGACAACATTTCAGCAATAGCACTGAACACTTGTGCTCCAGAACTTGCCGCTCCCCTCCCCAAGCTGTTCCAGTACAGTTACAACACTGGTATCTACCCAACAAATGTGGAAAATTGCCCAAGTTATGTCCTGTACACAAAAAGCAGGACTAATCCAACCTGGCCAATTACTGCCCCATCAGTCTACTCTCAATCATCAGTAAATTGATGGAAGGTGTCATCAACAGTGCTATCAAGCAGCACCTGCTCAGAAATAACCTGCTCAGTGATGCTCAGTTTGGATTCCGCCATGACCACTCAGCTCCTGACTTCATTACAGCCTTGGTTCAAACATGGACAATAGAGCTGAATTCCAGAGGTGAGGTAAGAGTGACAGCCCTTGACATCAAGGCTGCATTCGACCAAGTGTGGCATCAAGGAGCCCTTGCAAAACTGGAAACAATGGTTATCAGGCAGCAAACTCTCCAGTGGTTGGAGCCATACTGGACACATAGGAAGGTGGTCATGGCTGTTGGCGGACAATCAGCTCAGCTCCAGGCCTTCTGTGCAGGGGTTCCTCAGGGTAGTGTCCTAGGCCCCACCATCTTCAGCTGCTTCATCAATGACCTTCCCTCCATCATCAGGTAAGAAGTCGGCATGTTCACCGATGACTGCACAATGTTCAGCACCATTCATGACTCCTCAGATACTGAAACAGTCCAGATCTTGCACAATATCAAGGCTTGGGATGACAAATGGCAAATGATATTCACACCACACAAATGCCAGGCTATGACCAACACCAATGAGAAACAATCTAACCACCATCCCTTGACATTCAATGGTGTTACATCACTGAATTCCCCCACTATCAACATCCTGGGGGGTTACCATTGACGAGAAACTCAACTGGACTCACCACATTAACACAGTGGTGACAAGAGCAGGGCAGAAGCTAGGAATACTGCGGCGAGTAACTCACCTCCTGA
This sequence comes from Rhincodon typus, assembly GCF_021869965.1. NCBI lineage: Eukaryota > Metazoa > Chordata > Chondrichthyes > Orectolobiformes > Rhincodontidae > Rhincodon > Rhincodon typus. The sequence goes on from NW_025969044.1 coordinate 15,820, forward strand.
CTCTTCAATGCCTGTCCGCCATCTACAAGGCACAAGTCAGGAGTGTAGCTGAATACTCCCCACTTGCCTAGATGAGTACAGCCCCAACAACACTCAAGAACCTTGACACCATCCAGGACAAAGCAGCCCATTTGATTGGCACTACATCCACAAGTATCCATTCCCTCCTCCACCACCGATGCTCAGTAGCAGCAGTATGTACTATCTACAAGATGTTCTGCAGTAATTCACCAAAGATCCTCAGACAGCACCTTCCATGACCACTTCCATCTCGAAGGACAAGGACATCAGACATATGGGAACAGAACCAACTCCAAGTTCCCCTCCAAGTCACTCACCATCCTGACTTGGAAATATATCACTATTCCTTCACTGTTGCTGGGTCAAAATCTTGGAATTCCCTCCCTAACAGCATTGTGGGTCAACCCACAGCAGGAGAACTGCAGCAGTTCAAGAAAGCAGCTCCCCACCACCTTCTCAAGGGCAACTAGAGATGGGCACGAAATGCTGGCCAGCCAGTGATGCCCACATCCCACACATGAATAGAAAAAAAAAACTCGGCCAGTCTGCCTCAGTGGTTCAGTGTGCAACTGCCTCCAGCTCCAGCACAGGCTGCTGACTCTCTCTGAGAAAGGGAGATTTGACACTTTCTGGTGCAGGTGAGCTTTTACCATTTCCTGTCAGACATTGTAGCGGGCAGTATGTGAGTAGGAGATTGGCACCAAATTGTGTGTGTCCCTTACTGTAGCACATTTTGAAGATGCACACTGCTGCTGCTGCTGAGCATTGGTGGTGGAGGGAGTGGATGTTTGTGGATTTGATGCCAATCAAGTGGGCTGCTTTGTCCTGAATAGTGTCGAGCTTCTTGAGTGTGGTAGGAGTTGCACTCAAACAGGCAAGTGGGAAGTATTCCATCACACTCCTGACTTGCGCCTTGTAGCTGGTGGGCAGACTTTGGGGAGTGAGGAGGTGATTTACTTGCTACAGGATTCCTCGCTGCTGACCTGCTTTTTACCTGATAAATGATAGCCATAAGACCATAAGACATAGGAGCAGAAGTAGGCCATTCAGCGCACTGAGTCTGCTATGTCACTCAATGAGATCATGGTTGATCTGATAATCATTGACTCCACTTTTGTGCATTTTCCCCATAACCATCGACTCCTTTGATGATTAAAAATCTGTCTACCTGATCCTTGAATATACTTAATGAACCAGTCTTGATGGTTCTCTGTGGCAAAGAATTTCACAGATTCACTACACTCAGAGGAAAAAATTCCTCATCTCTGTATTAAATGGGCCACCTCTTGTTCTGAGATAATGCCCTTTGTAGTTAGACTATCCCACAGTGGGTAACAACCTTTCAGCATCCCCGCTAAGAATCTCTTCTCTTGGGAGAGATCGCTCCACAGTTGTTATCAGCATACTGGACTGCATCCAATGCCAGAATATCTTTCCTTAAAGAAGGGACCCAAGACTGCCTCCAATTCCAGCATATCTTTCCTTAAATAAGGGACCCAACCGCCTCACAGTTTGCCAGCTGTGATCTTACTTGCATACTTTTAGCAAACTCTCCATCAGAATCATGAGTAACAGAAAGAATTCAGGTCAGGCTTCTCTTCCGAACTTGTCAAACTCAATATGGAGTCTGGAGCGTGGCAACTGATTGAATCCCTACAATGTGGAAAGAGGCCATTCAGCCCATCAAGACACATGGACCATCCAAAGAGCATCCCACCCAATCTCAGACCCCCACTCTGTCTCCAGAACCCCAAATTTAGCCTGGCTAACCCACCTAGTCTGCACATACTTGGACACTACAGACAATTTACCACAGCCAAGCCCTGCCCATCTTTGGACTGTGGGAGGAAGCCGGAGCACACAGACATGGGGAGAATGTGCAACCTCGCCTCCAAAAA
>NW_025969045.1:0-444 GCF_021869965.1 Rhincodon typus
CAGTAAGGATGTCCTCAATGACTTAGGAGTCCAGAAATAGGGCTTGGAGTCATGGAGGAAAAGGAGATCATTTAGGAAATGAGGAGAAATGTCGTCACCCAGACAGAAGTCAGCCTGTGGAATTCTGTCTGGGAACTGTTGAGGTCAAGCCATTGACTATTTTCAAAGGGAAATTGGATATGGTGCTTAGGACTAAAGAGAATAAAGACAGTGGGTAGAAACAGTGTGAGTTCAATGATCAGCCATGATCATGTTGAAAGGTGGAACAGGGTCGAAGTGCTGACTCCTATTCTTCTATTTTTCTATGAACCAAAGGAGACAAGATTGAGTGGAATGACCCCATGGGTGAGGACTTCAGGGTTTTCAGAATTCATTTGGGAGATCTAAAGATCGCTGTCTGGTCCAGCTTTATTGGCTGCCATTAGTTATCCCATGAGAAGGTGG
>NW_025969045.1:544-6193 GCF_021869965.1 Rhincodon typus
ACCCTGCACTTCCCAATATAATTCACATAACTACTCATCCTTGGACACAATGGGCAATTTAGCGCGGCCAATTCACCTAATCCATACATGTTTAGTCTGCAGGAGGAACCCGGAGCACCTGGAGGAAACCCACAAAGACATTGGCAAAATTTGCAAACCCCAACACAAAGTCACGTGAGACTGAATTGAACCCAGATCTCTGGTGCTGTGAGGCAGCAGTGCTAACCACTGGCCACTGTGCTGCTCGTTAGGACAATATTGTTAGGAAGGGAGGTCCAGGGGTTTCGACCCAGCGACAGTGAAGGAGTGGTGACATATTTAAAGTTTGGAGGGGATCTTTTCGGGAGTGGTATTCCCATGTATCTGCTGCCCGAGTCCTTCTAGATGGAAGCAGTCACGTGTTTGGAAAGTGCTGTCTGAGGATTTTTGGTGGAAATTCGGCAGTGTACATTGTAGATGGTACACACTGCTGCTACTAAGTGTTCGTGGTGGAGGGAGTGAATGTTTGTGGATGTTGTGCCAATCAAGTGGGCTGCTTTATGCTGAACAGCGTTGAGCTTCTTGTGTTGTTGGAACTGCACCTGTCCAGGCAAGTGGGGAATATTCCATCACACGCCTGAGTTGTGTTTTAATGTGGAGAAATTCAGAAGCTTATATTGTCCTTCGCCTTCTGAATGATGAAAAGTCTGCCGAGTGACTACCCCTCCTGGAATTTGCCAGACTGTTCAGTTGTTGAGGCATTTGCACCAAGTCCTCGGAGGTGGAACATTTGTTGCCCTTTCAGTTTGATGCTTCAGTTCCATATGCATTCATTGTGTTGCTTCCTTTCCATGTCCTGCTCTGACAGGTGAAATAGTATCCCACAACATAAGCAGACAGTTGCTGCATCTTTCCTCGCCCTGTGCCCCACCCAACAGCATTCTGACAGTATTAGCCTCATACATAACTCCCCCAATTTGGATGGTATTCCCAACGCACATTTATCACTTAAACTCTTCCAACCCCCCCGGCCCCGCCATTCTCATGGGGAGTTGGTCACTTGACTAACTGATGCATTCTTTTTAACATTCAGCCAGTGAAGGAAACAGAAGATCATCACTATCCTAGCGCCCCCGACAACATATACACTCCCATGCTGGTACAGAGTGGTGGTGAAGGAGCCATCTTTCAGAAAGAACCTTCTTCAACCAGACCATGCCTGCCATCACGAGAACAGATAAATCTTGTATATTATTTACAGAAGAGGTTATTTTTCTTCTGTATGTCCTGGTGCTGACATGTTTCTGTTAACTTGTGTTTTAGTGACATTGATTATCTAATGGTTGCCCCTCTCTGTTCCAGTGCTATTAATGAGGATATTTGAAGATTACAATTTTAGTTTGGCGACAGCATTTGAAATTTCTCTCAGATTTTGTCTCTCTTTCTCCCTCTTGGTGGATGACTGTCTTCCTTCACAGTTGCATTCAATGTATTTCCAAGTCAGAATGGTGAATGCCTCGGAGGGGAACTTGAAGGTGACATTTCTAATATGCTACATTTGTTCTTCCAGATGGAAGTGGTCGTGTGTATGTCCGAGGATCTTCAGTGAATTTCTGCAGTGCATCTTGTAGATAGCATACACTGCTGCTACTGACTGTTGGTGGTAGAGGGAGTGGATATTTGTGGATGTAGTGTCAGCCAAGCGTGCTGCTTTGTCCGAGATGGTTTAAAGCTTCTTGTGTTGTTGGGGCTATCTCATCCATGCAAGTGGGGACTATTCCATCACACTCCCGACTTGTGCCTTGTAGATGGTGGACAGGCTTTGAGGAGTCAGCAGGAGAATTACTCCCTGTGGTATTCCTAGCTTCTGACCTGCTCTTGCGCTGTGTTTATGTGGTGAGAGCAGTTGAGTTTCTGGTCAATGATGACCATCAGGATGTTGATGGTGGGGATTCAGTGACGGTAAGACTATGATGGTAAGAATGCCAAGGGGCAGTGGTTATATTGTCTCTTATTGTTGATGGTTGCATTGTGTGACACAAATGTTATTTGTACTTGTTGGCCCTAGCCAGGACTTGTAGCATTTGAACAGGACTGCTTCAGTATCTGAGGAGCTGCGAATGGTTCTGAACATTGTGCAATCATCAGTGAACATTCCCTCATTGTCAAGGTTTCAGAATTGTGGGTATGCGACATAATTAGACATTCAGTACTGAGAGGGTGCCTCATTGTCAGAGGGTCAACAATGAGGCAGTGCCACATTCGAAAGAGGTTAGAATTGAAGGAGTGCCACTCGATTACAGGACCAGTGCTGAGGTTTTGCAGCACTGAGAGACGGTCGAACTGACAGAATGCTTTATTGACAGAGGGTCAGTCTTGAGGTATTGAAGCACAGTCAGAGGTTCAGTACTGAGGTAGCCCCTCATTGCAAGAGGGTTAATACTGATTCAGTTCCTCAATGTAATGGGGTCACAATTGAGGGAGTGCGAAATGATTAAAGGGTCAGGACTAACAATACAGGACTGTCAGTGAGTCAGATCTGTAGGAGTCAGAGGGTCAATACGGAGGCAGTGCCTCATTGTGTAAGTGTTGGAATTGAAGGAGTGTCAACTGATTAGAGAGTTAGGCCAGAGGCATTGTGTCACCGTCAATCGGTTAGAACTGGGGGAGTGCCACATATTAAGAGGGTTGGTAGTGAGGTATTTGCAGCAGTGTGGGAGTGCCTCGTTCTCAGAGGATATTACTGAGAAAGTGCCTTATTGTCAGTGGAACATGGAGTCATAGAATCGCAGATGTCCAGTATGAAAACAGACACTTTAGTCCAACTCGTCCATACTGATCAGATAAACAAAATTAATCTATTCCGTTTGACCATATCCCTCAACCCGTCCTATTCGTCGACCCATTCACTTACCTCTGAAATGTTGTTATTGTGCCATCCTTCACCAATTCCACTGGCAGCTTATTGCATACATTTGCCACCCTCTAATTCGAAATGTTGCTCCTTAGGTACCTTTCAAAACTTCCCCTCTCAAAATAAACACATGACTTCTGGTTTTGGACTCCCCTACCTTGGGGAAAAGACCATGGCTGTTCACCCTATCCATGCTCTCATGATTTTATAAACTTCCATCAGGTCCTCCTCGCCCTCCGACACTCCTGGAAGAATGGCCCGAGCCTATTCAGCCTCTCGTTATAGCTCAAACCCTCCAACCCGCTGGTCACAGGCCTTCAATCTGAAAAATAACCCTCGACCACCACCCTCTCTCCTACCTTCTCGTCAATTTTTGTATCCAGATGGCTCGTTCTCCCTGTATTCCATGTGATCTAACCTTGTTAACCAGTCGACCATGCGAACTTTGTCAAACCACTAAATCAAGTGTGGCACCAGAGAAACAAGGCTCTCAAACCCACTTTGACTGCAGTCCTTTGAAGACTTCCCTTCTCTTTCCCGGTAGGACTGCAATAACATTCCTTTTGTGAAGACATTCCAGCCCTGGAGGCAGCTGCTCTGTTGACTGAAGGATTTGATAAAAGACTGTACACACAAAACACTTCCACTTGTCATTTCTGAGGCCCAGAAGGTTGCGTTCATGACTCAGATACTTGGCAATTGAGGGCTTTTGTGTCATTCTGGTTATAACAGAGTATGATCTCGTCTGACATTATCAAGGAATTGCTGCGTTGCTGCATATATGATGCAATGAGATTCAGAAATGGAAATGAAAATGCCTGTGGCATTATTCAAAGAAAGAATGCCTTCTTCTTTGTCCAGTCCAATATTTCAATAATGGTGAACGGATATTTTTCAGGCTGGGAAACAGGGTTGTAGTGGAATTCTCCAGGGGCTGCTACTGGGACGTTTGTCTTTCCTGAAAGATAATTAATTATCTTGATCGTGGTGTGCAAGGGACAATTTCCGAGTTAAACTTGAGAATTGAAAATTGTGGGAAGAATAATGTGGAACTCCAAAAGTGCATTGAAAAGTTGATGGAGTGGGCAGATAGGTGGAAGATGAGGTACAATGCAGAGAAGTGTAAGGTGATGCACTTTGTCTTTCAAGTGTTTTTCCTTCCAATGTAAAATAGTAGTATGGACGTGCACAATTGAAATGATGGTCGCAGTATAGCTGGAGAGAGCAATAAATAAAGCATACAGCCTTTATTAATAGGGGTATAGAGGAGACGAGTAAGAATTTGATGATATTGAACTTCTGCAAGGTAAGTTAAATCTCAGCTGGAGTATTGTGCACAGTTGTGGCCTTCACATTATAGGAAAAAGGCAAATTCATTGATGTGCTGATGATTACTGGAATGGTTCCAGGTCGGAAAAGCTTCAGATACAAGAACAGATTGAAGAGTTTGGGACTGTTCTCTCTCAACAGTCGGCTGAGAGGAGATGGAATTCAGGTTTTCTGAAATCGAGAGTGTGCTCAACAGAGTGGATCGGGAGAAGATGTCCCGGCTGGTAGAAGAGTTTTATCACACAATGTTTAGTTAAGTTATGGAGTGCACTGCTGTAAATGCGATGAATGAAGTTCAATGGAGACGTACAGAGGGCATTGGATGAAAATGGTGGGCAGGTGATAGGCGGAAAAAAGGATTTGCATGAGATGATAGAGACAACTCAGTATGATGGGCCAAATGGCCTCCTTCCCCTTCTGTAATTTTGCGATTTGGTATATCCAAAAATTGCCTGAAATTTATTACAAACACCAATAAAAAAAAGCAGTGTTACTCCTTAACCATCTTTCAAAGGATTACTTTGACTTCAAAATGGTTTTGTGGACTCTCCGAAGACAGATAACATCGGCTTTAAAATGACACAGACGCAGAGGGTCAATACTGAAGCAGTACCTCATTGCAACAGGGTTAGAATTCAGATTTGACAGCCAGTACTGAGATTTTGCAAGTCTATCACAGTGTAAATATTGAATGAATGCCTCATTGTCAGAGCGTCAGAACTGTGGGAGTGCATTATTGTCAGAGGGTCAGGACTGAGGCAGTGCCTCATTATGCAGATGTCAGAATTTAAGCTGTGTCACATGATGGGAGGGTCAGTCCTGAGGTAGTACAGCACTGTCAGTGGTTTGGAACTGTGGGACTGCTTCATTATCATATGTTCAGTCCTGAGCAGGTGCTAACCCATCTTTCCCTCCCCACCTTTATCTGCTTTCCGGAGGGACAACTCTCTCCGTGACTCCCTTGTCCGCTCCACACTCCCCTCCAGCTCCACCACACCCGGCACTTTTCCCTGCAACCGCAGGAAGTGCTACACCTGCCCCCATACCTCCTCCCTCACCCCCATCCCAGGCCCCAAGAAGACTTTCCACATCAAGCAGATGTTCACCTGCACATCTGCCAATGTGGTATACTGCATCCGCTGTACCCGGTGTGGCTTCCTCTACATCGGGGAAACCAAGCGGAGACTCGGGGACCGCTTTGCAGAACACTTACGCTCGGTTCGCAACAAACAACTGCACCTCCCAGTCGCGAACCATTTCAACTCCCCCTCCCATTCCTCAGACGACATGTCCATCCTGGGCCTCCTGCAGTGCCACAACGATGCCACCCGAAGGTTGCAGGAACAGCAACTCATATTCCGCTTGGGAACCCTGCAGCCCAATGGTATCAATGTGGATTTCACAAGTTTCAAAATCCCCCCTCCCCC
>NW_025969045.1:6293-17736 GCF_021869965.1 Rhincodon typus
CAGTCCCGATAGAATGCCTCATCATCGGGAGTCATTGCTGAGTCAGTGCCTGTTTGTCAAAGGTACACTACAGAGGGTTGCATCATTGTCAGAAGGTCAATACTGAGGCAGTACCTGATTGTAAGGTGGTCATATCGGAGTGTGCCACATGCTTAGATGGTCAGTTCTGTGTTAGTGCAGCACTTTAAGTGGGTCAGTTCTGAGGCATTGCCTCATTGTCAGAGGGTCATTACTGAGGCACAGTCTCATTGTAAGAGGGTATGAATTGAAGGGGTCTCACACGTTCAGATGATCAGGACGGAGGTATTGCAGATGTATCAGAAGGTTAGTCCTTAGGGACTGCCTCGTTGTCAGCAGGTCAGTTTGGAGGAAGTGCTTCACTGTCAGAGCATTGGTACTGAGCGAGTACCTCATTGTAGAGAGTCAGAATCAAGGGAGTGCTCACATGTTAGACAGTCAGTACATGCAGACAACACTGTCAGTGGGTGAGTACGAGGGATACATTCTGAAGCAGTGCCTCAATGTAATGGGATCAGAATGGATGGAGGGCCACATGATTAGCGGTTTAGACCGAAGGAATGGAAGCACTGTCAGATCTCATGACCGTGATATGGAGGTGTCGATGTTGGACTGAAGGAGGACTGAGGCTGCAAAAGCTTGTGTTGGACTATAACCTGGTGTCGTATGAATTCGGACCTGTGGGAGCGCATTATATTCACTGGGTCAGTACTGAGGGAGTGCCTCATTGTCAGAGGTTCAATATTGAGGCCGTGCCTCATTGAAATGGGGTCAGAATTGAGGGTGTACCTCACGATTACAGAGTCAGTACTGAGGAGCTGCAGCTCTGTCAGAGGATCAGTTCTGAGGTACGACTGGACTGTAAGTCCAAATGCTCACTGGTCTACATTTCCCTGGCTCTGCCTCAGCCTCAGTATTGACCCTCTGACAGTTATGCACTCCCACTGATCTTACCCTCCAACAGTGCTGAAATGCCACAGCACTGATCCTCTCATCAGAATCATAGAATCCCCACAGTGTAAAACAGGCCATTAAGCCCAAGTCCACACTCACCCTCCCAAGCGCATCTGACCCATCCCCTTTACGTACCCCTGTAATACTGTATTTCCCTTAGAATTCTCACATGATGCCGTCCCTCAGAACGGACTCTTTGACAATGAAGCACACCCTTACGAATGAATCTCTGATAAGACACTCTCTCAGTATTGACCTCTGATCATGAGGTTCTCGCTCAGTCCTGGCCCCCTGACAGTTCTGATCTCATTACGAAGAGGCAGTGCCTCAGCAATGACCCTCTGACAAAGGAGCAGTGTGTCAGAACTGACCATCTGACAAGGAGGCACTCCTTCAGTCTGACCCTCTCTCCCTGCTGCAGAAGTGATCTTTTGCTAATGAGGTAGTGCCTGGGTTCTGAATCCTGATAGAGCTGAAATGCCTCAGTACTTACCGTCAGTCTGTGGCAAAGCCTCCACTCTGACACCATCATACTGAAGCACAGCTTCAGTGCTGACCCACTGACAAAGAGTCTCTGTCTCAGAACTGACCAGCTGACAATCTGCCAAGGCCCCAGGTACTGACACAATAATAACGTAACCCTCCCTCAGGACTGACCCTCCAAATGTGAGGTCGCCCACAATTCTGATGCCCTTACAATGAGGCACTGCCCCAGTTCTGACACCTGCATAATGAACCACTGGCTCTGTCTAACAGTAATGCACTCCTGCAGTAATGACCCTCTGACAATGAAGCACTCCCTCTGTACTGGAGCTCTGACAGTGCTTCAATCCCTCAGTAATGCCCCTCTGACAATGAAATAGTCCATCAGTTCTGACACTGTCACAGTGTTGCAACGTCTTCGTGACCCTGTAATCGTTTCGCACGACCTCACTTTTGATGCCTTTATCGTGAGGCAATGCCTCAGCACTGATCCTCTGATACAACTGCAATACCTTAGCACTGATCCTCTCTGTGTAGCAAACCCTCAATTCCCACACCGTTACACTGAGGAACTGCCTCACAACACAAACTCTAACAATGAGTCATTCCCATACGATGAACCCTCTGACAAATGAACAATGCCTCAGAACTGACACACTGACGATAAGGCAGTCCCTTAGTACTAACCCGCTGATCATAATATCACAGTCATGACCCTCTAATTGTGTGGAGTCCCTAGAATTCGGACACCTTTCGAAAGAAGGACTGCCTCCGTATTGATGCTGTGACAGTGCTTCAATAGCTCAGTGTTGACCTGCTAATCGTGGAGACATCCCACAGTTCTGATCCCGTTACACAGAGCCCTTCGCTCAATCCTGACCCTCTGGCTGTATTAAACTATCTCAGTACTGGTCCTGCAAACGTGTTGCACTCCCTTATTTCTCACCCGATTATATTGAGACTGTGCACCCCACTGGACCCTCTAACAGTGACACAGTCCCTCAGCAGTGGCACTATTGTGAAGCACTGTCACTGACACTCTGACAATGAAGTTGTCTATTCTGACCCCTTTACATTGAGGCACTGCATGAGTATTGACCATTGAGGCACTTCCTCAGTAGTTACCTTCAGACAGGTTAGGGTTAAGGCCAGATGAGGCTCAGGGTGGGGCTAGGGTTAGGGTTAGGTCTGAGGCGAGGGTTAGAGTTGAGGTCAGTGTTGAGGCTGCAGTTGTGGGCTGGCACCAGGACCGGGACAAGCTCAGTCGGGAATGGAGGAGGGGGCAGAGGCTGCTGGGATGGCCGAGGGCCGGGGAATAGGACAGTCGGGGCTAGAAGAGGGACAGGCTGGCATTAGGGCGAAAGATGGGGGCCGAGTCAGGCTAAGGCTGGGGTTAGATTTAGGTAGGAGCTCGGGTCTGGGACAGGCAGGGGTTAGGGTCGGGGCAGCGGGCTGGGTGCTGGGACCTTAACCTGGTCGGGGTCGGTGTCGGGGTCAGGCTCAGGGCCGTGGTTCGTGTTAGGGTCAGGGTCAGGGCTGCGACAGGCTGCGGGGGAATGTTGGGCTGGGGCGCCGATGGCTGTGTCTGGGTCCGGGTTTTGAGTTACGACTGGGACAGGGGCTGAAGGCTGGGGTCTGGGGCCGGTGCGTAGGGCTGAGCCGAAGGCGAGGTTTACGGTGATTTTCAGGTCTGGGGCTCTGGATTGGATCGGGCCGGCCCGGGCGGGGCTGGAGGTCTGGGGCCGGGTTTAGTTTCATTGTCAGGTTGGGGCGAAGGTTTTGGTTAGGTTTGGGGCCGGGGTCGGAGGTCTGAGGCTAAGGCTAGGTTTACAGTAATGGTCTGGGCGGGGGCCCCGGTTTGGGTCGGGCTGGGCTGGGCCAGGGCTGCGACAGGCTGTCGTCCGTGATTCGGCTGGGGGCTGAAAGCTCTTTCTGGGGTCAGGGGCCAGGTTTAGGGTTAGGATTGGGGCTAAGTTTTTGGTCATGTTTGGAGCCGGGACAGGCTCGGGTTGGGGTGGGTTTTTGGGGGCTTGGGTTCCGGGCCAGGACAGGCTGGGTTTCGTGTCGGGGGCTGGCGGCCGCGGCCACGGCCGGAACAGTCTGGGGTTCGGGCTGAGAGCCGGGACACGCTGCGGGCCGGGACGAGGGTCAGTTCCGCGGGCTGGAGGCAGGACTGGGACAGGCTGGGGATGGAGGCTGGGGCCATAAAAGTCAGAGCCCGCTGTAAATAACGAGTAAAGTATAGAGCTCCCCGTAAATAAACCCTGTAAATCCTCCCTAAAATCCCCCTAAACCCTCAAACAGACGACTGCAAAAAAAACCTCTGAAACACAGAGCCTCCAGTTAATGAAAGCTAAAACACAAGGCCCACTGTAAATCAAAACTAAATAACAGAGCCCCCACGAAAACACTGCGAGATAGTCGGATTTAGATAGTACCTCATAGTCACCAAGTCAGATCTGAGGCAGTGCCTGTTTGTCAGACAGTCAGTAATGCGGAAGCGCAGTGTTGTCTAACGGTTATTACTGAAGCAGTGCCACACGATTACAGGATCAGTCCTGAGGGAGTGCCACGCGAATAGAGGACCAAATCTGGGTTATTGCAGTACTGACAGGGTTGAAGTGAGACAACACCTCAGTGTCGGCAGTGTACTGAAAATCTGAGAAAGGGTCCGCGGACCAGAAACGTTAACTCTGTTTTCTCCTTCACAGATGTTGCCAGACCTGCTGAGCTTTTCTCTGGTCAACCAATTGTCTCTGCCTGCTCCTGCCCCACGGAACTGATCTCCACCTATCTCGACTCCATTTTCTCCCCCTTGGTCCAGGAACTCGCTACCTACGTCCGTGACACCACCCATGCCCTCCACCTCTCCAGAACTTCCAATTCCCCGGTCCCCAACACGTCCACTTTAGAATGGACGTCCAGTCCCTATACACCTGCATTCCCCATTCAGATGGCCCAAAAGGCTCTCCGCTTCTTCCTGTCCCGCAGGCCGGACCAGTCCCCCTCCACTGACACCCTCATCCGCTTAGCCGAACTTGTCCTCACCCTCAACAACTTCTCTTTCAATTCCTCCCACTTACTACAGACAAAGGGGGTGGCTATGGTACCCGCATGGGCCCAAGCTGTGTTTGCCTCTTTGTAGGTTACATGGAACAATCCCTCTTCCGGAGCGACACTGGCCCTAAACCACACCTCTTCCTCCGTTGCATTGATGACTGTATGGGCGCCCCCTCGTGCTCCCACGAGGAGCTCGAGCAGTTCATCCTCTTCACCAACACCTTCCACCCCAATCTTAAGATCATCTGGATCATCTCTAATACCGCTCTCCTTTCTGGACCTCTGTTTCCATCTCTGGGAACCACCTAGAAACTGATATCCATTTCAAGCCCACCGACTCCCACAGCCACCGAGAATGCACCTCCTCCCACCCAGCTTCCTGCAAAAATGCCATCCCCTATTCCCAATTCCTTCACCTCCACCGCATCTGCTCCCAGGATGAGACATTCCACTCCCGTACATCTCAGATGTCCTCGTTTTTCAAAGACCGCAACATCCCCGCCTCAGTATTCGAGAACGCCCTCGACCGTGTATCCCGCATTTCCCGCAACTTATCCCTCACACCCCCACCCCGCAAAACAACCAAAACAGAAGCCCCCTCGTCCTCACGTACCAGGCCACCAACCTCCAGATCCAACGCATCATCCTCCGACACTTCCGCCATCTGCAATCCGACCCCACCACCGAAGACATTTTTCCCTCCCCACCATTATCTGCTTTACGGAGGGACCACTCTGTCCGTGACTCCCTTGTCCGCTCCACACTCCCCTCCAGCCCCACCACACCGGGCACTTTTCCCTGCAACCGCAGGAGTTGCTACACCTGCCCCTACACCTCCCCCCTCACGCCCATCCCAGGCCCCAAGAAGGCTTTCCACATCAAGCAGATGTTCACCTGCACATCTGCTCCCGTGTTATACTGCATCCGCTGTTCCCGTTGTGGCCGCCTGCACATCGAGGAAATCAAGCGGAGGCTTGGGGAAAGCTTTGCAGTACACCTCCGCTCGGTTTGCACTAAACAACTGCACCTCCCATTCACGAACCTTTCAACTCCCCCATCCATTACTCAGACGACATGTCTATCCTGGGCTTCCTGCTGTGCCACAACGATGCCAATAGAAGGTTGCTGGAAAAGCAACAACTTTTATTCCGCTTGGGAACCCTGAGGCCCAATGGTATCAATGTGGACTTCACAAGCTTCAATATCTCCCCTCCGCCTACCGCATCCTAAAACCAGCTCAGCTCGTCCCCCCTCCCTAACCTGTCCTTCCTCCCACCTATCCCCTCCTCCCACCTCAAGCACCACCCCAATTTCCTAACTACTAACCTCATCCCGCCCCCTTGACCTGTCCGTCCTCCCTGGACTGACTTATCTCCTCCCTAACTCCCCACTTACACTTACTTTACTGGCTCCATCCCCGTCTCTTTGACCTGTCTGTCTCCTCTCCACCTGTCTTCTCCTCTATCGATTTTCTGTCCGTCTCCCTCTCTCTCTCTATTTATTTCAGAACCTCCTTCCCCTCCCCCATTTCTGAAGAATGGTCTCGGCCAGAAACGTCAGCCTTCCTGCTCCTCTGCTGCTTGGTCTGCTGTGTTCATCCAGCTCGAACCCTTATTATCTCAGAATCTCCAGCATCTGCAGTTCCTACTATCTCTGCTAGCGCAGAAAACTTGTTTGATGACCTGCAAGCTATTCAAGTCATGGGAGACGGTTGCTGAGGGCTGATAAATATGCTCTTTCACAGCTTCAGTTGACACGATGGTATTGTTCTGAGCAGATTAGAAAATTATCAGATACTCAGGGATCGACTCTGATGGAGACACAGGTTTGGCAACTGTTTGCAAAATAAGGCCGTGAGGATTAAAACTGTGAGAAGACAGTAAATCAGGTGGAAGGAACATTTAATAGTAAAAAGTATGACAAGATCGCAGTTTTATGAATGAATGAAATGCGGTAATAGTAAACATAGCATGCTAGTAAGTGGTCAGTAAAGTTATGAATGAATGAGAGTGCGAGAGTGGTAATATGGAGCGCTTGTGGGTGCATTGGTAAAGAGGACCTTTAGTACAACAGTAAAGAGGCTTGCACTAGTAATTATTTACCAAAATTCACTGGACTCTGGGGTGGTTCCCGCAGATCGGAAAACAGCCAATGTGACGCCACTGTCTAAAAAAGGAAGTAGACAAAAAGCCGGTAACTATAGGCCAGTTAGCTCAACTTCGGTTGTGGGGAAAATGCTAGAATCCATCATTAAGGAAGATAATAGCAAGACAACTGGATGTAAATTGGCCCATTGTGAACACCTCGCATGGGTTCATGAAGGGTAGCTCATGTCTAACTCGCTTGTTGGAATTCATTGAGGACATTACTTGCATGGTGGACAATGGGGAACCTGGATGTCGTGTATCTGGATTTCCAGAAGGAATTTGACAAGGTGCCACACCAAAGGCTGCTACATAACATAAAGTTTGGCATGGATTGAAGATGATTGACTCGTAGAAAATAAAGAGTAGGGGTAAATGGGTGTTTTTCTGGTTGGCGGTCAGTGGCTAGTGGTGTGCCTCAGGGATCAGTGTTGGGACTGCAATTATTTATAATTTACATAGATGATTTGGAGTTGGGGACTAAGTATGGTGTGTCAAAAATTTGCAGATGACACTGAGATGAGCGGTAGAGCAAAGCGTGTAGAAGATACTGAAAGTCTGCAGAGGGATATATAGTCGAAGTGAGTGAGCAAAGGTCTGACAGATGGAGTAAAAAGTCGATAAATGTGAGGTCATCCATTTTTCTAGGAATAACAACAAAATGGACTACCGTTTGAATGGTAAAAAATTGCAGCATGCTGCTGTGCATAGGGACTTGGGTGTCCTTGTGCATGAATCGCTGAAAGTAGTATTGCAGGTGCAGCAGGTAATTAAAAAGGCAAATAGAATTTTGTCTGTCATTGCTCGAGGGATGGAGTTTAAAAACAGGGAGGTAATGCTGCAGCTGTATAGGGTCCTGGTGAGGCCGCACCGAGAGTACTGTGTGCAGTTTTGGTCTCCTTACTTGAGAAGGGATATACTAGCACTGGACGGGGTGCAGAGGAGATTCACTCGGTTGACTCTAGATTTGAGAGGGTTGGAACATGAGGAGAGACTGAGTAGGCTGGGATTATACTCAATGGAATTCAGAAGAATGAGGGGAGATCTTATAGAAACATACAAGGTTGTGAAGGGAATAGATCAGTTGGAAGCAGGGCGGTTGTTTCCACTAGCAGGTGAAACTGGGACTCGTGGGCATAGCCTCAAAATAAAAGGAAGCAGATGTAGGACTGAGGACAGGAGGAACTTCTTCACCCAAAGGGTTGTGAATCTGTGGAATTCCCTGCCCAGTGAAGCGGTTGAAGCTACCTCGCTGAATGTTTTTAAGGCAAGGCGAGATAAATTTATGAACAGTAATGGAATTAAGGTTAATGGTGAGCGGGCGGGAAAGTGGAGCTGAGTCTCAAAATGACCAGCCATAATCTTATTGAATAGCGGGGCAGGTTCGAGGGGCCAGATGTCCTACTCCTGCTCTTCGTTCTTATGTTCTTATGTTATAATGTTATAGTGCCTCTCAAAAACCACAGAAAAGGATATTTTAAGGTGATTGACTTTGCATTACTAAAGACGCGCTGGCCAGAAGTTCTGAGGAAGGATCACCTGACCCGAAACGGTTACTCTGTTTTTTTTCCTTCACAGATGCTGCCAGACTTGCTGAGGTTTTCCAGCAACTTTGTGTTTTTTCCTGATTTGCCGCATCCGCAGTTCTTCTGGTTTTTACTATTTGTTTTGGTATTTATTCACAGGGGGCTCTTTATTTATACCTAGCTCTGTCTTTTAGGGTCTGTTTGTAAGGGGCCCTGTTTTACGGATAATTTACAGGTCGGCATGATGTTGGGGTGTATTGACAGGTGCTCTGTGTTTTCGACTTTATTTAGAGGGAGCACTGTGTTTTACATTCTACTTCCGAGGGCATCTGTTTTAGAGGTCATTTAAAGGTGTCTGTGTATTTGAGGTTATAATTGCAGGCGGTTCTGTTTTAGGGATTATTTGAATTAAGCTCCTTGTTTTACTCGTTATTGAAAGGGGTCTCTGTCTGAGGGTTTGTTTACAGGCGTCTCTGAGCGTTTACTTACTGGAGGCACACAGTTTTAGGGAGGATTTGAAGGGTGCACTGTGTTTCAGGGTTTATTTACAAGGAGCTCTACATTTGACATGTAATTTACATGGGGCTCTGTCTTTTATTGTTTCTTACTGGGGGCTCCGTTTTACATTTTACTTCCTGAGGAACCTTTCTTAGGTTATATGTAAAGGGGTGTCTGTGCTTGACAGTGTAGTTACAGGTAGCTCCGTTTTTATCATTTGTTTAAATGAGGCTCTGCGTCGGAGATTATTTACAGAAAGCTTTGTGTTTCAGGCGTCATTGCATATAAACCCTAAACACAGACATCCCTGTAAATGAAGCTCTGTGTTTTAGGGTTTATTTACAGGGGGTTATGTGCCGGGGTCTCTGTGGTTTACATTTTACTTCATGAGGGACCTTTCTTCGGGTTTATTTAAAGGGTCTCTGTGCTTGACAGTGAACTTACAGGGGCCATTTTTTAACGTTTGTTTAAAAGAGGCTCTGCTTCGGAGATTATGTCCAGGAGGCATTGTGTTTCAAGCTTCATTTACAGGGATGTCTGAGGTTTTGGGTGTACATACACGATGTTGTGTATTTTTGGGATTATTTATAGTGAGCTCCGTGTTTTACAGGTTGCTGAAAGGCGTCTCTGTTTTAGGGTTTGTTTGCAAGAGGCTGTTTATTTATAGGTAGCTTTGTCTTTTTAGGGTTATTTGTAAGGGGCCCTGTCTTACGGATAATTTACAGATGGCTTGATGTTGGGATGAATTGACAGGTGCTCTGTGTTTTCGACTTTATTTAGAGGGAGTCCTTTGTTTTACATTCTACTACCGAGGTTACTGAAAGGCGTCTCTGTTTTAGGGTTTGTTTGCTAGAGGCTGTTTATTTATAGGTAGCTTCGTCTTTTTAGGGTTATTTGTAATGGGCCCTGTCTTACGGATAATTTACAGGTGGGCTAAGTGTTGGGGTGTAAGTAAAGGTGCTCAGTGTTTTCGGAAATATTTAGAAGTAGCCCTGTGTTTTACCTTATACTTCCTGGGCAATGTGTGTTAGAGTTCATTTAAAAGGGTTTGTGTATTTGAGCGAATAATTACAGGTGGCTCCATTGTTGAAGTTTGTTTAAGTCGGACTCTGTGTTTTAGGTGTTATTTACAGTGAAGTCCGCGTCTTACGAGTTATTGAAAAGGGTCTCTGTGTTTGAGGGACTCTGTGCAGTCGGCTCCGTGTTTGAGGGCCAGGAGTACGGCTGAAGATGGGTTCGGTTTGAGCCTGAGTCTATGGTTAGTGCAGGATGAGGCGAGCATTAGGGCTGAGGGTTACAGTTTGGGTTAGGCTTTGAGCTGAAGTTAGGTTTCGGGCTTAAGCGAGGGTTAGCGTTAGGGCTGAATCTAGGGTTAAGGTTAGGGATATTTCTGAGAGTAGTTAGAAAGAAAGAAGCTCCGCATACCCAGAGCCGGAGTCTACAGGAGACTCGGGATGTATTAAAAGCTTAACAGGTCAAATAGTATTACAGATTCATATGATCCCATTACCAGGAGGCACGGCCACAGAACTGACCCGCTGACAATGAGGAATTTGCCTGGTCCAGGCAAGTATTGAAGCACTGTCAGAGGAACAGAACTGCTGGAGAGCATCATAATCAGAGAGTCAACACTGAGATAGCCTCATTGTAAGAGGATCAGAACTGAGGAAGTGCCTCACATTCATCGGGTCTGTAATGAGGTAATGCAGCAGTACCAGAGGGTCAGAACTGTTGGGGTGCATTATTGTGAGACTGTCAATACTGAGGTACTGTAATATTCTCAAGGGGTTAGACTTGTGGGAATGCCACACGATTGCAGCACTGTGACAATGTCAGACTGAGGCACTCCCTCATTGTCAAATCGTCAGTACCAGAGCTTCAGTACTGAAGCAGTGCCTCATTGTTAACTGGTCCGCGCTGAGGTATTGCAGCAGTGTCAGTGGGTCAGAACTGTGGGAGTGCATCAGTCATAGGGTCAAGACTGAGACTGAGCCTTACTCTAAATTCTTATTGGGGGAGTGCTCCATAACTAAATTACATAATTTTGAAAAGTGAGGCATCGGCTGAATGTGATCCTCTGACAATTGTGCATTCCTTCAGTACTGACACTACAACATAGAGGGACAGCCTCAAGCGTACCCTCTGACAACGAGGCATTCTCTCAGGACAATAATCTTTAATTATAAACTAATCTGTAATACTATTTGACCTATTAAGTTTACAATACATCCCGAGTCTCCTGCAGAATACGCAGTTGCTCTCCCTCTGGTTCTGTCTCTGACTATGCGAAGCTGCTTTCTTTCTCGCTGCCCCCAGAAATAACCCTACCACAAACCTTAAGCCGAGATTCAGCCCTAACGCTAACCCTTGCGTAATCTCTGAGCCTAACCTCAGGGCAAACCCTAACCGCAACTTTCGCGTCAGGCCGAACATAAACCATAACCCTCAGCCCCAGCGCTGACCCTCACGTCCCCTCACAAATAAACTTTGAACAGATAGACGTACGTATAAACAACAGTCTCTGGTAAATAAACCCGATGACAGAGGCGCCTTTCAGTAACCTGTAAAACACAGTTCACTATAAATAATCGCTAAAACACAGGGCATCGTGTACAGATACCCTAAAACACAGACATCCCCGTAAATGAACACTGAAACAGACAGCCTCCTGTATATATTCTCCGACGCAGAGTCTCATTTGAAAAAATGCTACAAACAGAGCCACCTGCAGATATACCTTTAAGCACATAGACCCCTTTA
>NW_025969046.1:0-9062 GCF_021869965.1 Rhincodon typus
AAGACATTGCAGCACTGTGACAGTGTCTGAACTGATGGACTGTTTCATTGTCAGAGGGGCATTATTGAGGGATTGAAGCACTGTCAGAGTTTCAGTACAGAGGGAGTGCTTCATTGTCAGAGGGTCACTACGGCAGGAGTGCATTACTGTCAGACAGACCCAGTTCCTAATTATGCAGGGGTCAGAACTGGGGCAGTGTCTCATTGTAAGGGCATCCGAATTGAGGGCGACCTCACATTTAGAGGGTCAGTCCTGACGGAGGGCTTCATTATTATTGTGTTAGTACCGAGGGCACTGGCATATTGACAACTGGTCAGTTCTGAGACAGAGTCTCTTTGTCAGTGGGTCAGCACTGAGGCTGTGCTTCATTGTAATGGTGTCAGAATGGAGGGTTTGCCACAGACTGACGGTAAATATTGAACATAGAACATAGAACATGACAGCGCAGCACAGGCCCTTCGTCCCTCAATGTTGCGCCGACCTGTGAAACCAATCTGGAGCCCATCTAACCTAAACTATTCCATTATCATCCATATGTTTATCCAATGACCATTTAAATGCCCTTAAAGTTGGCGAGTCTACTATTTTTGCAGGCAGGGCATTCCACGCCCTTACTACTTTCTGAGTAAAGAACCTACCTCTAACATCTGTCCTATATCTATCACCCCTCAAATTAAAGCTATGTCCCCTCGTGCTAGCCATCACCATCCGAGGAAAAAGGCTCCCACTGTCCACCCTATCTAATCCTCTGATCATCTTGTATGTCTCTATCAAGTCACCTCTTAACCTTCTTCTCTCTAACGAAAACAGCGTCAAGACCCTCAGCCTTTCCTCATAAGACCTTCCCTCAATACCAGGCAACATCCTGGTAAATCTCCACTGCACCCTTTCCAATGCTTCCACATCCTTCCTATAATGTGGTGACCAGAACTGTACGCAATACTCCAACTACGGCAGGACTGCATTACTGTCAGACAGAGCCAGTTCCTAATTATGCAGGGGTCAGAACTGGGGCAGTGTCTCATTGTAAGGGCATCCGAATTGAGGGCGCCAGAGTTTTGTACAGCTGCAACATGACCTCATGGCTCCGAAACTCAATCCCTCTACCAATAAAACCTAACATACTGTACTCCTTCTTAACAACGCTATGAACCTGGGTGGCAACTTTCAGTGATCCATGCACATGGACACCGAGATCTTTCTGCTGATCCACACTACCAAGAATCTTACCATTAGCCCAGTACTCTGTATTCCTGTTACTCCATCCAAAGTGAATCACCTCACACTTTTCCGCAATAAACTCCATTTACCACCTCTCAGCCCAGCTCTGCAGCTTATCTATGTCCCTCTGTAACCTGCAACATCCTTCCGCACTATCGACAACTCCACCAACTTTGGTGTCATCCACAAATTTACTAACCCATCCTTCTACGCCCTCATCCAGGTCATTTATAAAAATGGCAAACAGCAGTGGCCCCAAAACAGGTCCTTGAGGTACACCACTAGTAACTGAACTCCAGGATGAACATTTCCCATCAACCACCACCCTCTGTCTTCTTACAGCTAGTATTTCAGCTCTATCAGGGTCAGAACTCAGGCAGTACCTCATTAGCAAAAGATCACTTCTGCAGCAGTAAGAGAGGGTCAGACTGAGGGAGTACCTCCTTGTCAGATGGTCAGTTCTGACACACTGCTCCTTTATCAGAGGGTCATTGGTGAGGCAGTGCCTCTTTGTAATGGGATCAAAATTGTCAGCTGGCCAGTACTGAGCAACAGCCTCATGATCAGAGGTCAATACTGAGAGAGTGTCTTATCAGAGATTCATTTCTAAGGGTGTGCTCAATTGTCAAAGAGTCCATTCTGAGGAAGGGCATCATGTACGAATACTGAGGGAGATGCTTATTCTGTGACGGGAAATGCAGGGTTACAGTGATAGGTGAAAAGGATGGGTCAGATGCGCTTAGGAGGGTCAGTGTGGACTTGGACTTAATGGCCTGTTTTACACTGTGGGGATTCTATGATTCTGATGAGAGGATAATTCTGTGGCATTTCAGCACTGTTGGAGGGTAAGATCGGTGGGAGTGTATAATTGTCAGAGGGTCAATACTGAGGGTGAGGCAGAGCCAGGGAACTATAGACCAGTGAGACTCTGGACTGACATTCCAATCCTACCTCAGAACTGATCCTCTGACAAAGCAGCTGTTCCTCAGTACTGACTCTGTAATCGTGAGGCACACCCTCAATCCTGACCCCATTTCAATGAGGCACTGCCACAATATTGACCCTCTAACAATGAGGGACTCCCTCAGGACTCATCCAGTGACTATAATGCACTCCCACAGTTCTGACGCTATGGCAACGAGGTCTGAAGTCATACGACACCAGGTTATAGTCCAACAGGTTTATTTGAAAACACAAGCTTTTGGAGCTTCACTCCCCCTTCAGTCCAACATCGAAACCTCCATATCACGGCAATGAGATCTGACAGTGCTTCCATTCCTTAGGGCTAAACCGCTAATCATGTGGCCCTCCATACATTCTGATCCCATTACATTGAGGCACTGCTTCAGAATGGACTCTTCGTACTCACCCACTGACAGTGCTGACTACATGTACAGACTGTCCAAAATGTGAGCACTCCCTTGATTCTGACTCTCACAATGAGGTACTCGCTCAGTACCAAAGCTCTGAGAGTGAAGCACTTCCTCCAAACTGACCTGCTGACAACGAGGCAGTCCCTCAGGACTAACCTTCTGATATATCTGCAATACCTACTGACTGATCATCTATACGTGTGCGACCCCTTCAATTCTTACCTTCTTACAATGAGACAGTGCCTCAGTAATGACCCCCTGACAATGAGGCAATGCCTCAGAACTGACCCACTTAGAGTGCTGCACTACCACAGAACTGACCATCTAAGCATTTGGCACACTACGATCTGACCCACTTACAATCAGGTACTGCCTCTGTATTGACGCTCTGACAATGATGCACACCCTCTGTACTGTACCTTTGACAAACAGGCACTGACTCAGTAATGACTCCGGACGATGAGGCATTCTATTGGGACTGCACATATGATATTAAGGCACCTGCTCAGTACTGACCATATGATAAGGAAGCACTCCCACAGCTCTAAACCACTGACAGTGCTGTAATATCTCAGGACTGACCCTCCCATCATTGACAGTGTTTCAATTCTGACGTCTGCATAATGAGGCACTGCCTCAGTCCTGACCCTCTGACAATAATGCACTCCCACAGTTCTGACGCTCTGACAATGAGGCATTCATTCAATATTTACACTGTGATAGACCTGCAAAATCTCATTACTGGCTGTCCAATCATGAGGCACATCCTCAATTCTAACCCTGTTACAATGAGGTACTGCTTCAGTAGTGACCCTCTGCGTCTGTGTCATTTTAAACCTGATGTTATCTGTCTTCGGAGAGTCCACAAAAACATTTTGAAGTCAAAGTAATCCTTTGAAAGATGGTTAAGTAGTAACAGTGCCGTTTTATTGGTGTTCGTCATAAATTTCAGGTAATTTTTGGATACACCAAATCGCAAAATTCCAGAAGGGGAAGGAGGCCATTTGGCCCATCATACCGAGTTGTCTCTATCATCTCATGAAAATCCTTTTTCCGCCGACCACCTGCACACCATTTTCATCCAATGCCCTCTGTACGCCTCCATTGAACCTCATTCATCACATTTACAGCAGTGCACTCCATAACCTTACTACACACTGTGTGATAAAGCTCTTCTACGAGCAGGGACATCTTCTCCCTCTCTACTATGTTTAGCCCACTCATGATTTCAAAAAATCTCAATTCCATCTCCTGTCAGCCTGCTGTTGAGAGAGAACATTCCCAAACTCTTCAATCTATTCTTGTAGCTGAAGCTTTTCCGACCTGGAACCATTCTGGTCATAATCAGCACATCAATGCATTTGCCTTTTTCCTGTAATGTGCAGGCCACAACTGTGCATAGTACCCCAGGTGAGATTTAACTTACCTTGCAGAAGTTCAATATCATCAACTTCTTCCTCGTATATCCATACCCTTAGTAATAAAGAATGCATGCTTTATTTATTACTCTCTCCAGCTGTACTGCTACCATCATTTCAACTGTGCACGTCCATACTCCTGTCTTACAGTGGTAGGAAAAACACTTGAAAGAAAAAGTGCATCACCTTACACTTCTCTGCATTGTACCTCATCTTCCACCTATCTGCCCACTCCATCAACTTTTCAATGCACTTTTGGAGTTCCATACTATTCTTCTCACAATTTACAATTCTCAAGTTTATGGCATCTGCAAACTTGGAAATTGTCCCCTGCACACCACGATCAAGAGAATTAATTATCTATCAGGAACGACAAACGTCCCAGTCGCAGCCCCTGGAGAATTCCACTACAAACCTACTTCCCAGCCTGAAAAATAACCATTCACCAGTATTGAAATATTGAACTGGACAAAGAGGAAGGCATTCTTTCTTTGAATAATGCCACAGGTTTTTTGATATCCACTTCTGAATCTCATTGCATCATATATCCAGCAACGCAGCAATTTCTTGATAATGTCTGACGAGATCATACTCTGTAATAACCAGAATGACACATAAGACTACAATTGCCAAGCATCTGAGTCATTAATGCAACCTTCTGGGCCTCAGAAATGCCAAGTGGATGTGCTGTGTGTGTACAATCTTTTATCAAATCCTTCAGCCAACAGAGCATCTGCCTCCAGGGCTGGAATGTCTTCACGAAAGTAATGTCTTTGCAGGGCTCCCGGGAAAGAGAAGGGAAGTCGTCAAAGGACTGCAGTCAAAGTAGGTTTGAGAGCTTTGATTATATGGTAGTATGGTGGTGATTCAGTGGTTTGACAAAGTTCGCATGGTAGACTGGTTAACAAGGTTAGATCACATGGAGTACAGGGAGAACGAGCCATCTGGATACAAAAATTGGCGAGAAAGTAGGAGAGAGGGTGGTGGTCGAGGGTGACTTTTCAGATTGAAGGCCTGTGAAGGTTGGAGTGTTTTCGCTATAAGGAGAGGCTGCATAGGCTGGGGCCATTCTTCCTGGAGTGTCAGAGGGCGAGGAGGACCTTTTAGAGGTTTATAAAATCATGAGAGCATGGATAGGGTGAAAAGCCAGGGTCTTTTCCCCAAGGTAGGGGAGTCCTAAACGAGAGGTCATGTGTTTATTTTGACAGGAGAAGTTTTAAAAGGGACCTAATGGGCAACATTTTCATGCAGAGGGTGGCACATGTATGCAATAAGCTGCCAGTGGAATTGGTGAAGGATGGCACAATAACAACATTTCAGAGGCAAGTAAATAGGTCTACGATTCGGAAGGTTTGAAGGATATGGCCAAACGGAATAGATTAATTTTGGTTATCTGGTCAGTATGGACGAGTTGGACCAAAGTGTCTGTTTTCATACTGTACATCTACGATTCAATGACTCCATGTTCCACTGACAATAAGGCACTTTCTCAGTAATATCCTCTGAGAACGAGGCGCTCCCACACTGCTCCAAATACCACAGCACCAACCCTCTTAATATGTCGCACTCCCCCAGTTCTAACCCATTGACAGTGACACAATGCCTCTGGACTCACTCTCTAATCAGTTGGCACTCACTCAATTCCAACACCTACACAATGAGGCGCTGCCTCAGTATTGACCGTCTGACTCCTACAGACTTGACTCACTGACAGTCCTGTATTGTTCGTCCTGACCCTTTAATCATTTCGCACTCCCTCAATTCTGACCCCATTACATTGAGGAACTGACTCAGTATGAAACCTCTGGCAATGAGGGGTCCCCTCAGTTCTGAACCTCTGACTGCTTCAATACCTCAAGACTGACCCTGTGTCAATAAAGCATTCCCTCAGTTCGACCTTCTCTAAGTGCTGCAAAACCTCAGCACGGTTCCTGTAATCAAGTGGCACTCGTTCAATTCTAACTCCTTTAGGATGTGGCACTGCCTCAATGTTGACCCTCTGACAATGAGGTACCCCCTTACTACTGAATGTCTAATTACGTGGCACGCCCTCAATTCTGAACCCTTTACAATGAGAGGATGTTCTCTGATGATTGCACAATGTTCAGAAACATTCGCAGCTCCTCAGGTATGGAAGCAGTCCTTGTTCAAATGCAACAAGACCTGGCTTGGGCCAGCAAGTGCAAATAACATTTGTGTCACACAATACAACCATCACCAATAAGAGACAATCTAAACACTGCCCTTGGCATTCTGCAGTGTTACCATCACTGAATCCCGACTATCAACATCCTGAGGGTCATCGTTGTCCAGAAACTCTGCTACACTCACCACATAAACACAGTACATGAGCAGGTCAGAAGCTAGGAATACCACAGGTAGTAATTCTCCTCCTGACTCCTCAAAGCCTGTCCACCATCTGCAAGGCACAAGTCAGGATTGTGATGGATTAGTCCCCACTTGCCTGGGTGAATGCAGCCCCAACAACACAAGAAGCTTTAAACCATCTCGGACAAAGCAGCACGCTTGACTGGCACTACATCCACAAATATCCACTCCCTCCAACACCAACAGTCAGTAGTGGCAGTGCATGCTATCTACAAGATGCAATGCAGAAATTCTCTGAAGATCCTCAGGCAAACCCACGATCACATCCGTCTGGAAGAACAAGGGTAGCATATTAGAAATGCCACCTTCAAGTTCAAGTCCAAGCCATTCACCATCCCGATATGGAAATACTATGAATGCAACTGTGAAGGAAGACAGTCATCCACCAAGAGGGAGAAAGAGAGAGAGAAAATCTGAGAGAAATTACAAATGCTGTAGTCAAACTAAAATTGTAATCTTCAAATCTCCTCATTAATAGCACTGGAGCACGGAGGTGCAACCATTAGAGAACCAATGTCACTAAAACACAAGTTAACAGAAACATGTCAGCCCCAGGAAATACAGAAGAAAAATACCCTCTTCTGTAAATAATACACAAGATTTATCTGTTCTCGTGATGGCAGGCATGGTCGAGATGAAGAAGGTTCTTTCTGAAAGATGGCTCCTTCACCACCACTCAGTACCAGCATGGGAGTGCGTGTGTGGTGGGGAGGGGGGAAGAGGGGCTCGGTTAATGATGATCTTCTGTTTCCTTCACTGGTTGAATGTTTAAAAAAATGCACAGTTAGTCAAGTGACCAACTCCCCATGGGAATGGCGGGGAGGGCGGCTGGTGGAAGAGGTCAAGGGATAAATGAGCGTTGGGAAAACCATCCAAATTGGGGGAGTTATGTATGAGGCTAATACTGCCAGAATGCTGTTGGGTGGGGCAGAGGACGAGGAAAGATGCAGCAACCGTCTGCTCATGCTGTGGGATACTGTTGCACCTGTCAGAGCAGGACATGGAGAGGAAGCAACATAATGAATGCATATGGAACTGAAACATCAAATTTACAACAACTGTTCCACTTCCAAGGACTTGGTGCAAATACCTCAACAACTGAACAGACCGGCAAATTCCAGGAGAGGTGGTCACTCGGCAGACTTTTCATCATTCAGAAGGCTCAGGACAACCTGAGCATCTGAATCTCTCCACATTAAGACACAAGTCAGGCGTGTGATGGAATATTCCCCACTTGCCTGGACAGCTGCAGCTCCGACAACACAAGAAGCTCAACACTGTTCAGGACAAAGCAGCATACTTGATTGGCACCACATCCACAAACATTCACTCCATCCACCACCAACACTTAGTAGCAGCAGTGTGTACCATCTACAAGGTGCACTGCAGAAATTCCACTAAAAATCCTCAGACAGCACTTTCCAAACACGTGACTACTTCCATCGAGAAGGACAACGGCAGCAGACACATGGGAATACCGCTCCCTACAAGAACCACTTCAAACTTTAAATATGTCACGATTCCTTCACTGTCGCTGCGTCAAAACCCTGGACCTCCCGTCCTAACAATATTGCCCTAACGAGCAGCACAGTGGCCACTGGTTAGCACTGCTGCCTCACAGCACCAGAGATCTGGGTTCAATTCAGTCTCAGGTGACTGTGTGTGGGGTTTGCACATTCTTCCCATGTCTTTGTGGGTTTCCTCCAGGTGCCCTGGATTCCTCCAACAACCTAAAGGTGTGTGGATTCGGTGAATTGTAAACGCTAAATTGCCCATTGTGTCCAGGGATGAGTAGTTATGTGAATTATCCAGGGGAAGTGCAGGCTTACGGGGATAGGGTTGGGGGGTCAGTCTGGTGGAATGCTTTTTGGAGTCATTATGGACTTGTTGGGCCAAATGGCCTGTTTCCACACTGTAGGGATTCTAATGATTGTGGGTCAACTGTCAGCACAAGGACTGGAGTGGTTCAAGAAGGCAGCTCAACACCACCTTCTCATGCGGCAACTTATGGCAGCCAATAAAGCTGGACCAGCCAGCGATCTTTAAGATCTCACAAATGAATTTTAAAAACCCTGAAGTCCTCACCCATGGGGTCATTAAGGTCAATCTTGTCTCCAATGGTTCATAGAAACATAGAAGAATAGGAGTAAGCACTTCGAGCCTGTTCCACCTTTCAACTGATCATTGAACTCACCGTGTTTCTCCCCACTGTCTTTGTTCTCTTTAGTCCTGAGCACCATATCCAATTTCCCTTTGAAAATAGTCAATGGTTTGACCTCAACAGTTCCCAGACAGAATTCCACAGGCTGACCTCTGTCTGGGTGAAGACATTTCTCCTCATTTCCTAAATGATCTCCTTTTCTTCCTTGACGCTAAGACCTATATCTGCACTCCTAAGTCATTGAGGACATCCTTACTGCATCTACCTTGTCCAGTCCTCTTTGAATTTTTAGGCTTCCATCAGATGCCCGTTCTTCTTCTGCAGTACAACGAATATAGCCCTAACTGATCCAGTCTCCTTTCATCTCTCAATACCACCATCCCAGAAATCACCCTGGTAAATCTTTCACTCACTGTCACTATAACCAATCCATGAATCCCCTCAATAAGGCAGGCAACAAACCATCTGCCTTGTTCACCACTTGCAATAGGGACAGGGTCA
>NW_025969046.1:9162-17727 GCF_021869965.1 Rhincodon typus
AATAAGGTCTCAGTGCACCCCTCCTTTTCCCAGTCTATCACCTTTCAAATAATAAATGGCTTTTCAGTTTTTGCCCCTAAAGTAGATAACTTCACATTAATCCGAGAGATGATTCATCTGCGACGTACTTACCCACTCATCAACTCAACTCAACCTGCCCTGAGAGCCACCATATCATGGCGCCAACAGACAGGGTAACATACAGCGCCAAGACTGAGGAACAAGCCTCACGGAAGACTTCGTGCAAGGCTCAACAAAGATGGTATACCTAGAAACAGCCTTCCAACCTCAGGTGTGCACCAGGTTAATAGTTTCCAACTATGGACGAAGAAAGACCAGGTGTTCGGCAACTGATTAATCACTAGGAACCATGTGACCACGAGTCCGTGTCCAAACCCCACGTGAGCAAAAGGGGGCGGTCGCGACAGTTTAAACAATCAGATGACAAGGTCTGTGCATGAGCCCCGCCTACGAATGACAGAGTCTCGCCCGTGAGGACCGGGTCGACGCACATGACGTGCGGTTGCTCCAATCAGCGGAGGCAGGGGAAAGACTGAATTGTGAAGGAACTTCTTCACCCAGAGGGTTGTTAATCTATGGAATTCCTTGCCCAGTGAAGTAGTTGATGCTTCTTCAGTGAACGTTTTTAAAGATAACGTAGATTTTTTTTTAACAATAAAGGAATTAAGGGATACGGTGAGAACGCGAGTAAGTGGATCTGAGTCCACGAAAAGATCAGCCATGAACTTATTGAATGGTGGAGCAGGCTCGAAGGGCCGGACTACCTACTCCTGCTCCTAGTTCTTATGTTCTGAAGCCAGACCACGACCACGCCCACACCGAGGAAAGAGTGCCAGCGGAGGTGAAGATAGGTGCGTGCCCCCGCAAGCGCGAGGTCTCTTGTTTTCAAATTCTGAACCGCCACCGTCAGCAACGACACCGTTCCCCGCACCCACTCCCTCGATAATGCGGCCCCTCCCTTGGCACCGAACCGCCCGCCCCCTTCGTGGAAAGAGGAAGTTACTGTTTTGAGTCCAGTGAAACGTTTTGCAATTGAAGTGAAGTGGAAATTTGACGGATATGATCCTGTCGAATGGGGATAGAGAAATGCATGGAACAGACGGGATTATTAGCGTAAATTAGAGAGTGAGGGGGTTTGCAGATCAAAGTGTGCCAACGAATAAAAGGGGAAAGAGAGTGGTAAATGTTGTAGAGGAGAGACAAAGCATTGCTCCAGAGCAGCTGTTAATGGTACAATGAAAATTGATTGAAAAGGAAATAAAGCATGAAGACAGGATGCAATCACTCGGGGAAAGTATATCCAATCAGAGGACTGTGTTAATGGGTCTAAAGCTGTTGAACTCAGCATTGAATGCAGACCAATGTTTTGTCTCTTCTCAACAACCATTACCACTGCCTTTGTGTTCTGTGGAAGGGTCACCGGACCTGGAACTTTAACTCTGAGTTTTTGCCTCCACAGAGGCTGCCAGACCTGCTGAACTTTTCCAACAGCTTCTGTTTTCGTTTCCTTTGCCTTCGCTTTGTGTTCAATGGGGAATTTGATCTTTAATCTCCCTCACCCTGTAAATTTGTCTTGACCTATTAGCCCACATTCCTGTCTCCCCCTTCAACAGCATAGAACATAGAACATTACATAGACTATTACAGCGCAGTACAGGCCCTTTGGCCCTCGATGTTACGCCGACCTGTGAAACCAATCTGAAACCCATCTGACTAGCTGAAACACTCTCACTTTTTCTCTATTACTGCAATTGAGTTTGAAGGCAGGGACTCAAATTTCCAAGTATTCTTCCACCTCCTGGATGTAGTGCTGCTGTCATTCTGCTCAATTTCCTTTCCTCCTTTTCCAGGGTCTTAATGTCCTGCCTAAAATATGGTGTTCAGAATTCACTGTGTACTCAACTGGAGCTGACAACACTACTTTCTAAAGTTTTAGCATCACTTTCATGCTTTTTTACTCTGACCTTCTCGTACTGAAGCCCGGAGTCCCTCTGACAGTGCTCAATTATCTCAGTAGTGACCCTCTGACAATGAGGCACTCCCTCAGTACTGATCCTCTGACAGTACTGCACTGCTTCAGTACTGATCCTCTAATCATGTGGCATACCCTGAATTCTGACCCGCTTAGAATGAGGGAGTGCCTCAGTATTGACCCTCTGACAAAAAGGGACTGCATCAGAACGGTTCTGCTGGCAGTGCTGGACTACTTCAGTACTAACCCGATAAGTGTGTTGCATTCCCTCAATTCTGACCCTATTACATCCGGGCAGAGCCTCACACCAGATCCTCTGACAATGAGGCAAACCCTCAGAACAGATCCTCTGACAAAGAGGTACTGCCTCAGTACTGACCGGCTGAAAATAAGGTACTCCTTCATTACAACCTTTTGAGAATGAGTCCCTCCCTCAATCCTGACCAATAAGGCATTCCCATCATTCTTACCTTCTGACAGTGCTGCATTACCTCTGTACTGACAATCTAACAGTTCTTCAAGACCTCAATATTGAGCCCCTGACATTTGACACTCTCTCTATTCTGACTCCATCACGTTGAGGCACTGCCTCGGAATGGATCCTCTGACAACGAGTCACTCCCTTCCTGCTCACCCTCTAACAATGAGACACTTCCTCAGAAGTGATCTCGTGATAAAAAGGCATTCCCTCTCTGCTGATCTGCTGAATACAGGGTCCTT
The DNA here is from genome assembly GCF_021869965.1 of Rhincodon typus. Lineage (NCBI taxonomy): Eukaryota > Metazoa > Chordata > Chondrichthyes > Orectolobiformes > Rhincodontidae > Rhincodon > Rhincodon typus. The sequence goes on from NW_025969046.1 coordinate 11,876, forward strand.
CCTCAGTAATGACCCTGTAACCATGATGAACTTCCTCAATTCCGACCCCCTCAAATGAGGCACTGATTCAGCATGCAACTCTGACAATAATGCACTCCCACACTTCTGACCCTCTGACACTGCTATAATACCTCAATACTGACTCTCTAATCGTGTGACACACTCTCCCAATTTTGACCATTGAATCAGTGTTGACCCTCTGAATATAATGCACTCCACGGTTCTGACCGTCTGACAGTGATTCAATCCCTCAGAGATAACCCACTAATCATATGGCCCTCCCTCAATCCAGCCCCATTACATTGAGGCACTGCCTCAGAACAGACTCTCTGACAATGATGCACTCCCTCAGTGTTGACCCTGTAACATTCCTCAGAACAGACTGACCCCCTTACAAAGAGGAATTACCTTTGTACAGACCAGTTGACGATAAGGCCCTCCCTCAGTACTTCCCCTCTTATAGCGCTGCAGTCTTCACTATTCATCCTCTAAATGTGATCCTCTAAATTCTGATCCCATTACATTGAGGTACTGCCTCACAATGGACCAACTGACAGCATCTCATTAGGGAAATGACGTGTCGACTAGGTGACTGCTTTGCAGAACAGCTACAGACACTCTGACAAAGAGACACTGCCTCACAACTGACATTCTGACATTGTGGCAGTATTTCAGGGCTGACCCTCCAGTCGTGAGGTACTGCCTCAGAACTGACCCTCAGGTGGAGCGGAAGTACCTCAGTACTGACTCTTCAATCGTGAGGCACACCCTCAATTCTGACCCCCTTACAATGAGGCACTGCTTCAAAATTGACCCGCTTACTACACCCTCTGATAATGAGGCCCTCCATCAGAACTGATTCTCTGTCAATGGCTGACTCCTTCAAGACTGACTCTCCAGAAATGACGTGAAAGCCCTGCAGAGGTAGTCATTGTCAAGTAAGCACTCCCTCAGTACTTCTCCTCTGACAGTTCTTCAATACCTCAGTACACACCCTCTGACAATGATACACTCCCTTGGTAGTGACACTCTAACTGCAATATCTGACTACTGACCTTCTAATCATGTCATCCCCCCTCAATTCAAAATCCATTACATGGAGGCACTGCCTCAGAACTGACCCACTAACAATAAGGCATTCCCTCAACTGATCCTCTGACAGTGCTACACTACCTCAGTACTGACTCTGTGTTGTGAGGCCCTTCCTTAATTCCGAAACTGTTAAAATGATTCACTACCTCAGTATTGACCCTCTGACAAAGTGGCACTGCCTCACAATTGACCCTCTGACAAAAGGGTAATCCCTCAGTGCAGACCCTCTGATAAAGGTTTGATATTAGGAAAGTACTGCACTGCGAACAGGTCAATATTAATGGGATGCCGCATTCTCGATGGCCAATACTCAGGGAGTGCTGCACTGTTAGTGGGTCAGTATTCAGGGAGTGCCACACTGCTTGTGGTCCGATAATAAGGGAGTCCTGCGCTGGCAGAGAGTTCGCACCGAGGGAATGCTGCACTCTCAGATGGTCAATATTAAAGGAGTATTTCACCCTCAGAGGTTTGAGATTCGGGGAGTGCTGCACTGTGGTCAGGTAAATATTAAAAGAATGCTCCACTATCGAGGGTCAATATTAAGGAAGTGGTGCACTGTCGGAGGGAAACTATTAATGGACTACTGCAACTTCAGCGACTGAGTGGTCCGGCAGAGCAGCACAGCAAAGGGTCAGTAATGAGAGAATGCTCAATTGTCAGAGGCTTAGCGCTGCGGGAGTGCTTAATCAGAGAGTTAGTACTGAGGGAGTGCTGCTCTGTTGAAAGGCCAATATTAAGGGAATGCTGCACTGTCAGAGGGTCAGTGTTAAGGGAGTGGCGCACTAACATAGAAACACTGGAAGGGAGCTGACCCACTAACCTGACGACTGACCCATTGACAAGGCCATTGGAGAGAGATGTGCTCCCTTACTCTTGACCCTGATATCGGAGCACTCTCTTAATATTGACCCTCTCGCAATGCAGTACTCTCTTTATATAGAGACCTTCTGACAGGGCGGCTCCCTTTCAGTACTGGCCTCCCAAGGGCAGCACTCTCTCACCATTGACCCTCCGACAGTGCAGCACTCCCTTAACATTGATTCATAGAGTCCCTACAGTGTGGAAACAGGCCATTCAGCCCAACAAGTCCACACCGCCCCTCCGAAGAGCATCCCACCCAGACCCATTTCCCTACATTTCCCATGGCTAACCCACCTAACCTAAACATCCCTGGACACTATGGGCAACTTAGCACAGCCAATCCACCCAGCCTTCACATCTTTGAACTGCGGGAGGAAACCAGAGCACCCAGAGGACACACAAACACGCACAGACACGGCGAATGTTGAAACTCCACACAGACGGTCGCCCAAGTGTGGAATCGAACCTGGGTCCCTGGCGATGTGAGGTAGCAGTGCTCACCACCCAGCCACCGCGCTGCCCTAATTGAATTTGTGACAGTGCAAAACCCCTTTAAAATTGACCCTAGCACTCAATTAATATTTGCCTTCTGACAATGCAGCTCTTCCTCAGCACTGACTCTCCAACAGTGCAGCAATCTCCTCAATACGGTCAGAGAGTCAATACTAAGAGAATGCTGCACTAATGAGAGACAGTACTGAGGGGAGCTGCACTCTCAGAGGTTCAGTACTAAAGGTATGCTGCACTGTGAGAAGGTCAGTCATGCGGGAATTCTGCACTGCCAGAGGGTCAACAATGAAGAAGAGCTGCGCTGTCAATGTAATAAGGTCAGAACTGAGCCAGTGGTTCATGATCAAATGGTCAATACTGAGCCGTTGTCTCATTATAAGGTGTTCAGAATTGAGTCAGTCCTGTGGTAGTGCAGCACTCTCAGAGGGTCAGTACTGAGGGAGAGCATCATTATCAGTGGGTCAGTACTGAGTGTATGCCTTGTTGTAAGTGGGTCACTTCTGAGGCAGTATGTCATTGTTGAATGGTCAGTCCAGAGTAAGTACTTCATTGTCAGATAGTCAATGCTGAGGCAGTGCCACCTTCCCGGTCAGTATTGAGGTAATGCCTCATTGTAAGGAGGTCAGAATTGAGGGAGAGCCAGACATTTAGAGGGTTAGTACTGAGGCAGTGCAGAACCGTCAGAGGGTCAGTACTTGAGGAGAACCCTAATACCAGAAAGTCAATACTAATGGAGTGTCACATTGTCAATGGTTCAGTACTGAGGAATCACCTCATATCAGAGGGTCAGTCCTGAGGCAGTGCCTCACTGTCAGATGGTCAGTGCTGAGGCAGTGCCACATTCTCAGAGGGTCAATATTAATGTTTTGAATTGAGGGAGTGCGATATGATTATGTCACTCTGACAATGAGGCGCTCCCTCAGGAATGAACCTCTGACAATAACGCACTTTCTCAGTTCTGAATCTCTGACAAGGGAGCACTCCCTCAGTGCTAACCCTCGAACAGTGCTTCAATACCTCAGTCTGGATCCACTGTCAATGAGGCACTCGCTGAGTACTGACCTCTGATAGAGCTGCAATAGGTTACGACTGACCTTCTAATCATGTCCCTTCTACCCCATTTCTAAATCTATACATTGAGGCACTGCCTCAGAACTGACCTACTGGTTATAAGGCAGTCCCTCAGTACTGACCCGTTGATCATGAGGCTGTCCCTCAGTAATGACCCTCTAACGGTGAGGCACTCCCTTAATTCTGACCCTCTTAGGCACTATCTCAGTATTGACCCACTGATATAGAGGCACTGCCTCAGAATTGACATGCTGACACTGGAGCACTTGCTCAGGCCAGACCCTTTGATCGAGCTACAGGTTTGATATTAGGGCAGTGCTGCAGAACGAGCAGGTCAGTATTAAGGGAGTGCCACACTGTCAGTGGACCAATATTAGGGGAGTGCCAGGCTGCCAGAGGGTCATTATTAATGGAGTGCTGCAATTTTGGTGAGTGAGTCCTGAGGCAGTGCAGCACTGTAAAGGGTCAGAAATGAAAGCATGCCCCATTTTCAGAGATTCAGTACAGAAGAAGTGCTTAATCAGAGAGTTATTTCTGAGGGAGTGCTGCATTGTAAGGTTTTCTCACTGAGGGTGTATCACACAATCAGAGGTCCAATATTAAGGTAATAGTGCACTGTTGGAGGGTTGATATAAAGGGAGTTTTGCACTGTCAGAGGGTTAATGATGTGGGAGTGCTGAAATATCACAGAATCAGTCCTGAGAGAGTGCTGCACGTTCAGAGAGTTAGTCCTGAGTGAGTGCTATAATATCAGAAGATTGATATCAAGGGAACGTTGCACTGCCGAAGGATCAGTAGTGCAGTACTGTCTGAAGGCCAATAATGAGGGAGTTCTGCTGTGTCAGTGGGTCAATATTATGGGATTGCTACACTATCAGCGTATCAATGTCAGACGGTCAGCACTGAGGGAGCGCTACACTGTTGGAGGGCCAATATTGAGTGTGTGCGACACTCAGAGGATCATTTTGTTGGAGTTCTGCACTGTCAGTAGTTCAGTTGTAAGGGAGTGCCACACTGGTAGTGGGTTAATATTAAGGGAGTGCTGCACTGTCAGAGGGTTAAAGATGAGGGAGCGCTCCCCTCTGCGGGGCTGTTCAGGACTGAGGTATTTGAAGTAGGGCAATGAAGGGTGTGGATCCTTTTATTCCGTTAAAGTTAGATAATGCCAGAAGCATTATCACCATCCCGATATGATTTGACTGGGTTGGGAATTACTTAATGACAGCAGGAAGTTTAGTAGCCTGATTACCGCGGCTGCGTCTTGAGATTTCACTATTGCGGGTTTACTCATTCTTTCATTCAATTTCACGGAAGTGCAATTTTGAGAGTAGCTTTCTTAAAGGGAACGCGGACCCTATTCAATATGTATTTAACAGAGACGTGGTAACGCAGAAAACTTGTTTGATGTCCCGCAAGGTATTCAAGTCCTGTGAGACGCTTGTTGAGGGCTGATTAATATTATAATTTTTCATAGTTTCGGGTGACGCGATGGATGGGATCGTATTGTTCTGAATAGATTAGAAAATTAACACATACTCAGGGATTGACTCTGATGTAGGCACAAGTTTCGACACTGTTAGCAACAAGGGTTCAAACTGTGAAAAGGCAGTAATGGGGTGGAAGGAACATTTTAATTTCATCTCCCTTTATTCGTGAAAAGTACGGCAAGATGGCAGTTTTAAGAATGAATGAATGAAATGCGGAAATATATAAACACAGTGCGCTAATGAGTGTTCAGTCATGTTATGATTGAATGAGGGCGCGAGAGTGGTCATACGGAGCGCTTGTGGGTGCATTCGTAAAGAGACCTTTAGTACAACAGTAAAGAGGCTTATGATATCGTGTCACACAAAAAGCACAGAAAAGGATATTTTAAGGCGATTGACTCTGTATTACTAAAGACACGCCAGCCAGACTCCGGAAGCCTTGTTAAGTGCTAACCGATATGAGTAAACAAGGCAGACCACAGTATATTGAGGGGCAAAGGTTATAAGATAAGCAAGTGAACACATGAGCGAACGGGTACCGCGTGTTTGAAACCAACTGGTAAATATGTGACACACAACCATTTGATCTAACTGACTGCCTAGTTAATTGAAACCCGAAGGAACTGCAGATGCTGTAAATCAGGAACAAAAACAAAATTGCTGGAAAAGCTCAGCAGGTCTGGCAGCATTTTGAAGGCACAAACATTTAACGTTTAGGGTTTGTGTACAGGGTGCTCTGTGTTTTGGATTATTTACAGGGAGCTCTGTTTTAGGGTTTCTTTACAGAGGTCTCTGTGTTTTATGGTCTGTTCCTGGGTTCTCTGTCTTTTA
>NW_025969047.1:0-17712 GCF_021869965.1 Rhincodon typus
TAATGTGGAAAGTCTTCTTGGGGCCTGGGATGGGGGTGAGGGAGGGGGTGTAGGAGCAGGTGTAGCACTTCCTGCGGTTGCAGGGAAAAGTGCCGGGTGTGGTGGGCTTGAAGGGGAGTGTGGAGCAGACAAGGGAGTCACGGACAGAGTGGTCCCTCCGGAAAGCAGATAAGGGTGGGGAGGGAAAACTGTCTTCGGTGGTGGGATCGGATTGCTGATGGCGGAAGTGTAGGATGATGATGCGTTGGATCAGGAGATTGGTGGGCTGGTATGTGAGGACAAGGGGGATTCTGTTTTGGTTGTTATTGCGGGGAGGGGGTGTGAGGGATGAGTTGCGGGAAATGCGGGCGTCCTCAACCACTGAAGGGGTGAGTTTACTGTCCTTGCAAAACGAGGGCATCTGAGATGTACGGGAGTGGAATGCCTCATCCTGGGAGCAGATACGGCGGAGGTGAAGGAATTGGGAATAGGGGGTGGCATTTTTGCAGGAAGGTGGGTGGGAGGAGGTGTATTCTAGGTAGCTGTGGGAGTCCGTGGGATTGAAATGGATATCAGTTTCTAAGTGGTTGCCAGAGATGGAAACAGAGAGGTCCAGGAAAGAGAGAGAGGTATTAAAGATGGTCCAGGTGAACTTAAGTTTGGTGTTGAAGGTGTTGGTGAAGTGAACGAACTGTTCGAGCTCCTCGTGGGAGCACGAGGCGGCGCCGATACAGTCATCAATGCAATGGAGGAAGAGGTGGGGTTTAGGACCAGTGTGGCTGCGGAAGAGGGATTGTTCCATGTAACCTACAAAGAGGCAGGCATAGCTTGGGCCCATGCGGGTATCCATGGTCACCCCTTTTGTCTGTAGGACGTTGGAGGAATTGAAAGAGAAGTTGTTGAGGGTGAGGACGAGTTTGGTTGAGCGAATGAAGGTGTCAGTGGTGGGGGACTGGTCGGGCCTTCGGGACAGGAAGAAGCGGAGGGCCTTTAGGCCATCTGTATGGGGAATGCATGTGTATAGGTACTGGACGTCCATGGTAAAGATGAGGTGTTGGGGAACGGGGAGTTGGAAGTTCTGGAGCAGGTGGAGGGCGTGGGTGGTGTCACGGACGTAGGTAGGGAGTCCCTGGATCAAGAGGGAGAAAATGGAGTCGAGATAGGTGGAGATAATTTCGTTGGGGCAGGAGCAGTCGGAGACAATGGGTCGACCAGGGCAGTAAGGTTTGCTGGAAAAGCTCAGCAGGTCTGGCAACATCTGTGAAGGAGAAAACAGAGTTCACGTTTCATGTCCGGGGACCTTTCCTCAGAACTTCCTCAGTACACTGCCGACACTGAGGTGCTGTCTCACTCCAACCCTGTCAGTGCTGCAATAACGCAGGTTTGATCCTCTATTCGCGTGGTACGCCCTGAGGACTGATTCTGTAATCGTGTGGCACTGCCTCATTAATGACCGTTCGACAACACTGCGCTTCCGCATTACTGACTGTGTGACAAACAGGCACTGCCTCAGATCTGACTTGCTGACTGTGAGGTACTATCTGTATCTGACTATCTCGCAGTGGGGGCTCTGTTATTTAGTGTTGATTTACAGTGGGTCTTGTGTTTTAGCTTTCATTAACTGGAGGCTCTGTGATTTAGGGTTTTTTAGGAATCGTTGGTTTGAGGGTTTAGGGGGATTTTAGGGAGGATTTACAGGGATAATTTACAGGGAGCTCCATGCGTCACACTTTATTTACAGCGGGCTCTGACTCTTATGGTTTATTTACTGGGGGGCTGTCCCGGTCCCAGCCTCCATTCCCAACCTGTCCCAGCCCCGTTCCCACCCCGCGGAACTGACCCTAACCCCAGCCCGCAGCCTGTCCCGGCTCCCGGCCAGAACCCCAGACTGTTCCGGACCCGGCCACGGCCCCCATGCCCCGTCACGAATCCCAGCCTGTCCTGGCCCGGAACCCAAGCCCCCAACCCCCATCCCAACCCTAGCCTGTCCTGGCCCTAAACCTAACCAAATCCTGAGCCCCAATCCGAGCCCTAAACCTGGCCTCTGACCCCAGACCCGAGCCTTCAGCCCCCAGCCAAATCCTGGCCGACAGCCTGTCACAGCCCCGGCCCGGCCCGACCCAATCCGAGGCCCCAGCCCAGACCATCACCGTAAATCTAGCCTTAGCCTCAGCCCTCCGACCCAGCCCCCAAACCTAACCAAAACGTTCGCCCCAACCTGGAGCCTGACTCTAAACCCGGCCCCAGTCCCACAGCCCGGCCCAGCCCGGCCAGACCTAATCCAGGCCTCCAGACCAGACCATCACCGGAAACCTAGCCTTAGCCTCGGCCCGACGCACCAGCCACAGACAACAATACTCAGCCCCTGTCCCAGCCGTAACCGTAAACCGGCCCCAGACCCCAGCCACCAGCCTGTCGCAGCCCCAACCCTGCCGCAGCTTGTCCCCGACCCCAACCCTAACCCCAGACTGTCCCGGCCCCGGCCACCGGACACCGACCTTAACCCCCAGCCCTCGGCCCGAAGCCTGTCACGGCCCCGGCCCAGGTAACCAGCAGCGACCCTACCACACCCTGCCCAGATGCCAGCTTCGGAGACCTAGACCCAGAGCCAGCCATCAGCGCCCCCCAGCCCAACACTCCCCCGCATCCTGTCGCAGCCCTGACCCTGACCCTAATCCCAACCACGGCCCTGAGCCTGACCCCGACCACGAACCCGACCGCGACCCCGACACCGACCCAGTTGAGTTCCCAGCACCCAGCCCGCAGCCCCGACCCTAACCCCTGCCTGTCCCAGACCCGAGCTCCTCCGTAACTCGAACCCCAGCCCCAGGTTGACCCGGCCCTTATCCTTCGCCCTAATCCCAGCCTCGACCTCTGCTGGCCCCGAATGTCCTGTGTCCCGGCCCTTGGCCATCCCACCACCCCCTCCCTCCTCCCTGCTCCCTCGACTGAGCTTGTCCCGGTCCTGGTCCCAGCCCCCAACTACAGCCTCAACACTGACCTCAACTCCAACCCTCGCCTCAGTCCTAAACCTAACCCTAGCCCCACCCTGACCCTCATCTGCCCTTAACCCTAACCTGTCTGAAGGTAACTACTGAGGAAGTGCCTCAATGGTCAATACTCACGCAGAGACTCAATGTAAAGGTGTCAGAATTGACAGCCTCATTGACAGAGGGTCAGTGACAGTGCTTCACAGTAGTGTCACTGCTGAGGGACTGACTCAGTGTTAGAGTGTCCAGTGGGGTGCAACGTCTCAATATAATGGGGTGAGAAATAAGGGAGTGCAACACGTTTGCAGGACCAGTACTGAGATAGTCTAGTTCAGTCAGAGGGTCAGGATTGAGCGAGGGCCTCTATGTTACGGGATCAGAACTGTGGGATGGCTCCATGATTAGCAGGTCAGCACTGAGCTCTTGAAGCACTGTCACAGCATCAATACGGAGGCAGTGCTTCTTTCGAAAGGTGTCCGAATTGGAGGGACGCCACACAATTAGAGGGTCATGACCATGATATTATGATCAGCGGGTCAGTACTGAGGGACTGCCTTATTGTCAGTGTGTCAGGTATGAGGCATTGTTCATTTGTCAGAGGGATTGTCGTATAGGAATGACTCATTGTCAGAGTTTGTGTTGTGAGGCAGTTTCTCAGTGTAACGGTGCGGGAATTGAGGGTTTGCTACACAGAGAAGGTCAGTGCGAAGGTATTGCAGCTGTATCAAAGGATCAGTGCTGAGGCATATCCTCACGATAAAGGCATCAAAAGTGAGGTAGTGCGAAACGATTACAAGGTCACTAAGATATTGCAGCACTGTGACGGTGTCAGAACAGATGGACTGTTTCATTGTCAGAGGGGCAACACTGAGGGATTGAAGCACTGTCAGAGCATCAGTACAGAGGGAGTGCTTCATCGTCAAAGGGTCATTACTGCAGGAGTGCATTACTGTCAGATAGAGGCAGTTCCTAATTATGCAGGGGTCAGAACTGGGGCAGTGCCTCATTGTAAGGGCATCAGAGTTGAGGGCGACCTCACATTTAGAGAGTCAGTCCGGAGGATGGGCTTCATTATTATTGTGTCAGTACCGAGGGCACTGGCATATTGTCAGCTGGTCAGTTCTGAGACAGAGACTCTTTGTTAGTGGGTCAGCACTGAGGCTATGCTTCAGTGTAATGGTGTCAGAATGGAGGGTTTGCCACAGACTGACGGTAAGTACTGAGGTATTTCAGCTCTATCAGGGTCAGAACCCAGGCAGTACCTCATTAGCAAAAGATCACTTCTGCAGCAGTGAGAGAGGGCCAGACTGAAGGAGTGCCTCCTTGTCAGACGGTCAGTTCTGACACACTGTTCCTTTGCCAGAGGGTCATTAGTGAGGCAGTGCCTCTTTGTAATGGGATCAGAATTGTCAGGAGGCCAGTACTGAGCGAGAGCCTCATGATCAGTGGTCAATACTGAGAGAGTGACTTATCAGAGATTCATTCCCAAGGGAGTGCTACATTGTCAAAGAGTTCATTCTGAGGGAGGGCACCATGTGAGAATACTGAGGGAGATCCTTATTCTTAGACGGTAAATGCAGGGTTACAGGGATAGGTTAAGGGGATGGGTCAGATGCGCTCAGTATGGTCAGTGTGGACTTGTGCTTAATGGCCTGTTTTACACTGTGGGGATTCTATGATTCTGATGAGAGGATCAGTGCTGTGGCATTCCAGCACTGTTGGAGGGTAAGATCAGTGCGAGTTCATAATTGTCAGAGGGTCAATACTGAGGCTGAGGCAGAGCCAGGGAACTATAGACCAGTGAGCCTCTGGTCTGACATTCCAGTCCTACCTCAGAACTGATCCTCTGACAGAGCTGCAGTTCCTCAGTACTGACTCTGTAACCGTGAGGCACACCCTCAATCCTGAACCCATTTCAATGAGGCACTCCTTCAGTACTGACCCTTTGACTATAATGCACTCCCACAGTTCTGACGCTTTGGCAACGAGGTCTGAAATCATACGATACCGGGTTATAGTCCAACAGGTTTATTTGAAAACACAAACTTTTGGAGCCTCTCTCCTCCTTCAGTCCAACATCGTCACCTCCATGTCACGGCAATGAGATCTGACAGTGCTTCTAGTCCTCAGGGCTAAACCGCTAATCATGTGGCCCTCCATCCATTCTGATCCCATTACATTGAGGCACTGCTTCAGAATGGACCCTTCGTACTCACCCACTGACAGTGCTGACTGCATGTACTGACTGTCTGAAATGTGAGTACTCCCTTGATTCTGACTCTCACAATGAGGTACTCGCTCAGTACCAATGCTCTGACAGTGAAGCACTTCCTTCAAACTGACCTGCTGACAACGAGGCAGTCCCTCAGGACTAACCTTCTGATAGATCTGCAATACCTGCGTACTGATCATCTAAACGTGTGCGACCCCTTCAATTCTTACCCTCTTACAATGAGACAGTGCCTCAGCAATGGCCCTCTGACAATGAGGCAATGCCTCAGAACTGACCCACTTAGAGTGCTTCACTACTGCAGAACTGACCATCTAAGCATGTGGCACACTCCGGTCTGACCCACTTACAATCAGGTACTGCCTCTCTATTGACCCCCTGACAATGATGCATACCCTCTGTACTGTCCCTTTGACAAACAGGCACTGACTCAGTCATGACTCCTGATGATGAGGCATTCTATCGGGACTGAACATATGATATTAAGGCACCTGCTCAGTACTGACCATATGATAAAGATGCATTCCCACAGTACTAAACCACCGACAGTGCTGTAACACCTCAGGACTGACCCTCCCATTATGTGACACTGCTTCAATTCTGACATCTGCATGATGAGGCACTGCCTCAATCCTGACCCTCTGACAATAATGCACTCCCATAGTTCTGACGCTCTGACAATGAGGCTTTCATTCAATATTTACACTGGGATAGACCTGCAAAATCTCAGTCCTGGCTGTCCAATCAAGAGGCTCATCCTCAATTCTAACCCTGTTACAATGAGGTACTGTTTCAGTATTGACCCTCTGCGTCTGTATCATTTTAAACCCGATGTTATCTGTCTCGGAGAGTCCACAAAACCATTTTGAAATCAAAGTAATCCTTTGAAAGATAGTTAAGTAATAACAGTGCTGTTTTCTTGGTGTTTGTAATAAATTTCAGGTAAAGTTTGGACACACGAAATCGCAAAATTACAGAAGGGAAAGGAGGACATTTGGCCCATCATACTGAGTTGTCTCTATCATCTCATGCAAATCCTTTTTCCGCCTATCACCTGCACACCATTTTCATCCAATGCCCTCTGTACGTCTCAATTGAACGTCATTCATCACATTTACAGCGGTGCATTCCATAACCTAACTACACACTGTGTCATAAAGCTCTTCTACGAGCAGGGACATCTTCTCCCTATCTACTCTGTTTAGACCACTCACGATTTCAAAAAACCTCAATTCCATCTCCTCTCAGCCTGCTGTTGAGAGAGAACAGTCCCAAACTCTTCAATCTATTCTTACAGCTGAAGCTTTTCCTACCTGGAATCATTCTAGTAATGATAGCACATCAATGCATTTGCCTTTTTCCTATAATGTGCAGGCCACAACTGTGCACAATACTCCAGCTGAGATTTAACTTACCTTGCAGAATTTCAACATCATCAACTTCTTCCTCGTATACTCTGTACCCCTATTATTAAAGGCTTTATGCTTTATTAATTGTTCTCTCCATCTGCACTGCTACCATCATTTCAACTGTGCACGTCCATACTCCTATTTTACATTGGTAGGAAAGTCACTTGAAAGACAAAGCGCATCACCTTACACTTCTCCGCATTGTACCTCATCTTCCACCTATCTGCCCACTCCAGCAACTTTTCAATGCACTTTTGGAGTTCCACACTATTCTTCTCACAATTTACAATTCTCAACTTTAATGGCATCTGCAAACTTGGAAATTGTCCCCTGCACACCACGATCAAGATAATTAATTATCTATCAGGAACGACAAACGTCCCAGTAGCAGCCCCTGGAGAATTCCACGACAAGCCTGCTTCGCAGCCTGAAAAATATCCGTTCACCATTATTGAAATATTGGACTGGACAAAGGGGAAGGCATTCTTTCTTTGAATAATGCCACAGGCTTTTTAATATCCATTTCTGAATCTCACTGCATCATATATCCAGCAACACAGCAACTCCTTGATAATGTCAGACGAGATCATACTCTGTCGTAACCAGAATGACACATAAGCCCTCAATTGACAAGAATCTGAGTCATGAACGCAACCTTCTGGGCCTCAGAAATGACAAGTGGAAGTGCTTTGTGTGTACAGTCTTTTGTCAAATCCTTCAGCCAACGGAGCAGCTGCCTCCAGGGCTGGAATGTCTTCACGAAAGGAATGTTTTTGCAGGGCTACCGGGAAAGAGAAGGGACGCCTTCAAAGGACTGCAGTCAAAGTAGGTTTGAGAGCCTTGATTCTCCGGTCCCACTCTTGATTAAGTGGTTTGACAAAGTTCGCATGGTAGACTGGTTAACAAGGTTAGATCACATGGAATACAGGGAGAACGAGCCATCTGGATACAAAAATTGACGAGAAGGGAGGAGAGAGGGTGGTGGTAGAGGGTTGCTTTTCAGATTGAGCGCCTGTGACCAGCGGTTTGGAGGGTTTGAGCTATAAGGAGAGGCTGAATGGGCTCGGGTCATTCTTCCTGGAGTGTCAGAGGGCGAGGTGGACCTTATAGACGTTTATAAAATCATGACAGCATGACGAGGGTGAACAGCCAGGGTCTTCTCCCCGAGGTAGGGGAATCCAAGACTAGATGTCATGTGTTTATTTTGAGAGGGGAAGTTTTAAAAGGGACCGAAGGGGCAACATTTTCATGCAGAGGATGGCACATGTACGCAATAAGCTGCCAGTAGAATTGGTGAAGGATGGTACAATAACAAAATTTCAGAAGCAAGTGAATGGGTCTACGAATAGGAACGGTTGAGGGATACGGCCAAACTGAATAGATTAATTTTGGTTATCTGGTCAGTATGGACGAGTTGGACTAAAGTGTCTGTTTTCATACTGTACATCTGCGATTCGATGATTCCATGTTTCACTGACAATAAGGCACTTTCTCAGTAATATCCTCTGAGAAAGAGGCACCCCCACACTGCTGCAAATACCTCAGTACCAACCCTCTTAATATGTGGCACTCCCTCAGTTCTAACCCATTGATCGTGACACAATGCCTCTGGACTCACTCTCTAATCAGTTGGCACTCCCTCAATTCCAACATCTGCACAATGAAGTTCGGCCTCCGTATTGACCCTCTGACTCCTGCAGATCTGTCTCACTGACAGTCCTTTATTGTTATTTAATCATTTCGCACTCCCTCAATTCTGACCCCATTACATTGAGGAACTGACTCAGTATTAACTCTCTGGCAATGAGGGGCCCCCTCAGTACTGAACCTCTGACTGTGCTTCAATACCTCAAGACTGACACTCTGTCAATGAGGCATTCCGTCAGTTCGTCCTTCTCTAAGTGCTGCAATACCTCAGCACGGCTCCTGTCATCTAGTGGCACTCCTTCAATTCTAATAACTTTAGGATGTGGCACTGCCTCAATGTTGACCCTCTGACAATGAGGCACTCCCTCACTACTGAATGTCTAATTATGTGGCATACCCTCAATTCTGAACCCTTTACAATGAGGGAATGTTCACTGATGATTGCACAATGTTCAGAACCATTCGCAGCTCCTCAGATACTGAAGCAGCCCTTGTTCAAATGCAACAAGACATGGCTTGGGTCAACAAGTGCCAATAACATTTGTGTCACACAATACAATCATCAACAATAAGAGACAATCTAACCACTGCCCCTTGGCATTCTACAGTGTTACCATCACTGAATCCCCACTATCAACATCCTGAGGGTCATCATTGACCAGAAACTCAACTGCACTCAACACATAAACACAGTGCAAGAGCAGGTCAGAAGCTAGGAATACCACAGGGAGTAATTCTCCTGCTGACTCCTCAAAGCCTGTCCACCATCTACAAGGCACAAGTCAGGAGTGTGATAGAATAGTCCCCACTTGCCTGGATGAGTGCAGCCCAAACAACACAAGAAGCTTCAAACCATCTCGTACAAAGCAGAACGCTTGACTGGCACGACATCCACAAATATCCACTCCCTCTACCAACGACAGTCAGTAGCAGCAGTGTATGCTGTCCACAAGATGCACTGCAGAAATTCACTAAAGATCCTCAGAGAAACCCACGACCACTTCCGTCTGGAAGAACAAGGGTAGCATATTAGAAATGCCACCTTCAAGTTCCCCTCAAAGCCATTCACCATCATGACTTGGAAATACATTGAATGCAACTGTGAAAGAAGACAGTCATCCACCAAGAGGGAGAAAGAGAGAGAGAAAATCTGAGAGAAATTACAAATGCTGTAGACAAACTAAAATTGTAATCTTCAAATATCCTTTTTAATAGCACGAGAGCAGAGAGGGGCAACCATTACATAATCAATATCACTAAATCAGAAGTTAACAGAAACATGTCAGCCCCAGGACATACAGAACATACCCACTTCTGTAAATAATACACAAGATTTATCTGTTCTCGTGATGGCAGGCATGGTCTTGTTGCAGAAGGTTCTTTCTGAAAGATGGCTCCTTCACCACCGCTCAGTACCAGCATGGGAGTGTGTGTGTGGTGGTGGGGGGTGGCTCGGTTAATGATGATCTTCTGTTTCCTTCACTGGCTGAATGTTAAAAAGAATGCATCAGTTAGTCAAGTGATGAACTCCCCATGGGAATGTTGTGGGGGTAGGGGGGGAGGGGGTGGAACAGTTCAAGGGATAAATGTGCGTTGGGAAAACCATCCAAATTGGGGGTGTTATGTATGAGGCTACTACCGTCAGACTGCTGTTGGGTGGGGCAGAGAACGAGGATATATGCTAAAACCGTCTGCTCATGTTGTGGGATACTGTTGCACCTGTCAGAGCAGGACATGGAGAGGAAGTAACATCATGAATGCATATGGAACTGAAACATCAAATTTACAGGGCAACAACTGTTCCATCTCCAAGGACTTGGTGCAAATGCCTTAACAACTGAACACACCGGCAAATTCCAGGAGAGGTAGTCACTCGGCAGACTTTTCATCATTTCATCTGAAGGCTGAGGACAACCTGAGCTTCTGAATCTTTCCACATTAAGACACAAGTCAGTCCTGGACAGGTGCAGCTCCAACAACACAAGAAGCTCAACACTGTTCCGGACAAAACAGCCCACTTGATTGGCACCACATCCACAAACATTCACTCCCTCCACCACCAACACTGAGTAGCAGCAGTGTGTACCATCTACAAGGTACACTGCAGAAATTCCTCCAACAATCCTCAGACAGAACTTTCAAAACACGTGACTACTTCCATCTAGAAGGACAAGAGCAGATACATGGGAATACCACTCCCTACAAGATCCCCTCCAAACTTTAAATATGTCACCATTCCTTCACTGTCACTGGGTCAAAACCCTGGACCTGCCTTCCGAACAATATAGTCCTTACAAGCAGTGGCCAGTGGTTGGCACTGCTGCCTCACAGCACCAGATATCTGGGTTCAATTCAGTCTCAGGTGACTGTGTGTCGGGGTTTGCACATTCTTCCTATGTCTTTGTGGGTTTCCTCCAGGTGCTCCGGGTTCCTTCTAAAGACTAAAGATGTGTGGATTAGGTGAATTGGCCACGCTAAATTGCCCATTGTGTCCAGGGATGAGTAGTTATGTGAATTATCCATTCGAAGTGCAGGGTGTCAGGGAATGGGTGGGGGTGGTCAGTCTGGTGAAATGCTTTTTGGAGTCATTATGGTCTTGTTGGGCCAAATGGCCTGTTTCCACACTGTAGGGATTCTAATGATTGTGGGTCAACTGTCAGCACAAGGACTGGAGTGGTTCAAGAAGGCAGCTCAACACCACCTTCTCATGGGGCAAATAATGGCAGCCAATAAAGCTGGCCCAACCAGCTATCTTTAGATCTCCCAAATGAATTTTAAAAACCCTGAAGTCCTCACCCATGGGGTTATTCCACTCAATCTTGTCTCTTTTGGATCGTGAAAACAAGAAGAATAGGAGTAAGGACTTGGAGCCTGTTCCACCTTTCAACATGATCATGACTGATCATTGAACTCACACTGTTTCCACCCGCTGTCTTTGTTCTCTTTAGTTCTAAGCACCATACCCAATTTCCCTTTGAAAATAGTCAATGGTTTGACCTCAACAGTTCCCAGACAGAATTCCACAGGCTGACCTCTGTCTGGGTGAAGGCATTTCTCCTCATTTCCTAAATGATCTCCCTTTCCTCCTCGACTCGAAGCCCTATTTCTGGACTCCTAAGTCATTGAGAACATCATTACTGCATCTACCTTGTCCAGTCCTCTTTAAATTTATAGGCTTCCATCAGATGCCCGTTCTTCCTTTCAACTCCCACGAATATAGACCGAACTGATCCAGTTGTTCATCTCTCAATACCACCATCCCAGAAATCACTCTGGTAAATCTTTCACTCACTGTCACTATAACCAATCGATGAATCCCCTCAATAAGGCAGCCAACGAACCATCTGCCTTGTTCACCACCTGCATATGGTCAGGGTCAGGGTCAAGGTCGGGGTCATACTTGCTTTCAGCGACAGGTATAAGGACACTAAGGTCTCAGTGCACCACTCCCGTTCCCAATCTATCACCCTTCAGATAATAAATGGCTTTTCAGTTTTTGCTCCTGACTTAGATAACTTCACATTTATCCGAGAGATAGTTCATCTGCTACGTACTTACCCACACATCAACTCAACAAAACCTGCCTAAGAGCCACCATATCATGGCCCCAACAGACAGGGTAACATACAGAGCCAAGACTGAGGAACAAGCCTCACGGAAGACATCGTTCAAGGCTCAACAAAGATGGTATACCCAGAAACAACCTTCCAACCTCAGGTGTGCACCAGGTTAAAAGTACAGAACGATGGACGAAGAAAGACCAGGTGTTCGGCAACTAATTCGTCACTAGGAATCATGTGACCACGAGTCCGTGTCCAAACCCCACGTGAGCAAAAGGGGGCAGGCGCGACAGTTTACTCAATCGGATGAAAAGGTCTGTGCATGAGCCCCGCCTAAGACCGACAGAGTCTCACCCGTGAGGACCTGGGCGACGCCCATGACGTGCGGTTGGTCCAATCAGCGGAGGCAGGGGAAAGACTGAATCCAGAAGGAACTTCTTCAGCCAGAGGGTTTTTAATCTATGTAATTCCTTGCCCAGTGAAGTCGTTGATGCTACTTCAGTACCCGCTTTTAAAGATAAGGTAGATTTATTTTTGAACAATAAAGGAATTAAGAGATACGGTGAGAATGCAGGTAAGTGGATCTGAGCCACAAAAAGATCAGCCATGAACTTATTGAATGGCGAAGCAGGCTCGAAGGGCCGGATGGCCGACTCCTGCTCCTCGTTCTTATGTTCCAAAGCCAGACCACGACCACGACCAGGCCCACACCGAGGAAAGAGCGCCAGAGGAGGTGAAGATAGGTGCCTGCCCCGCAAGAGCGAGATCTCTTGTTTTCAAATTCTGAACCGTCACCGTCAGCACCGACACCGTTCCCCGCACCGCCCCCCACTCGATAATGCGGCCCCTCCCTATGCACCGATCACCCCGCCCCCCTCTGTGGAAAGAGGAAGATACTGTTTTGAGTCCAGTGAAACGTTTTGCAATTGAAGTGAGGTGGAAATTTGATGGATATAATCCTGTCGAAATGGGATAGAGAAATACATGGAACAGAAGAGATTATTAGCGTAAATTAGAGAGTGAGGGGGTTGGCAGATCAAAGTGTGCCAATGAATAAAAGGGGAAAGAGAGTGGTAAAAGTTGTAGAGGAGAGACAAAGCATTGCTCCTGAGTAGGTGTTAATGATAGAATGAAGATCTGATTGAAAAGGAAATAAAGCATGAAGACAGGATGCAATCACGAGGGGAAAGTATATCCAATCAGAGGACTGTGTTAATGGGTCCAAAGCTGTTGAACTCAGTATTGAATGTCGACCAATGTTTTGTCTCTTCTCAACAACCATTACTACTGCCTTTGTATTCTGTGGAAGGGTCACCGGTCCTGGAACTTTAACTCTTTTTTTTGCCTCCACAGATGCTGCCAGACCTGCTGAACTTTTCCAACAGCTTCTGTTTTCGTTACCTTTGCCTATGCTTTGTGTTCAATGATGAAGTTGATCTTTAATCTCCCTCACCCTGTAACTTTGTTTTGACCTTTTAGCCCACATTCCTGTCTCCCCATTTCAACAGCATAGAACATATAACATTACATAGAACATTGCAGCGCAGTACAGGCCCTTCGGCTCTCGATGTTGCACCGACCTGTGAAACCAATCTGAAGCCCATCTCACTATCTAAAACACTCTCACATTTTATCTTTTTACTGCAATTGAGTTTAAAGGCAGGGGCACAAATTTCCAAGTATGCTTCCAAAACCTGGATGTAGTGCTGCTGTCATTCTGCTCAATTTCCTTTCCTCCCTTTCCAGTCTCTTCATGTCCTTCCTAAAATATGGTGTTCAGAATTCACTATGTACTCAACTGGAGCTGACAGCACTACTTTATAAAGGTTTAGCATCACTTTCATGCTTTTTTACTCTCCTCTTCTAGTACTGAAGCCCAGAGTCCCACTGACAGTGCTTAATTTTCTCAGTACTGACCTTGTGACAATGAGGCACTCCCTCAGTACTGATCCTCTGACAGTACTGCACTACTTCAGTACTGATCCTCTGATCATGTGCCATACCCTCAATTCTGACCCGCTTAGAATGAGGGACTGCCTCAGTATTGACCCTCTGACAAAAAGGGACTGCCTCCAAACGGCTCTTCTGGCAGTGCTGCACTACTTCAGTACTGACCCTATAAGCGTGTTGTATTCCCTCATTTCTGACCCTATTACATCCGGGCAGTGCCTCACACCAGATCCTCTGACAATGAGGCAATCCCTCAGAACAGATCCTCTGACAAAGAGGTACTGCCTCAGAACTGACCTCCTGGTAATAAGATACTCCTTCAGTACAGACCCTTTGATAATGAGTCCCTCCCTCAATCCTGACCCTCTGACAGTGCTGCATTACCTCAGTATTGACCATCTAAACTCCCTCAATTCTAATCCCTTTGCAATTAGGCAATGCCTCAGAATTGACCCGTTGACAATAAGGCATTCCCATCATTCTGACCTTCCGACAGTGCTGCATTACCTCAGTCCTGACACTCTTACAGTTCTTCAATACTTCAATATTGAGCCCCGGACATTTGAAACTCCCTGTATTCTGACTCCATCACATTGAGGCACTGCCTCGGAATGGATCCTCTAACAACGAGTCACTCTCTTATTGCTCACCCTCTAACAATGAGACACTGTCTCAGAACTGACCTCGTGATAATAAGGCACTCCCTCTATGCTGATCTGCTGATTACGGGGCCCTTCCTCAGTAATGACCCTGTAAACATGATGAACTTGCTCAATTCCGACCCCCTTAAATGAGGCACTGGCTCAGCATGCAACTCTGACAATAATGCACTCCCAAAGTTCTGACCCTGTGACACTGCTACAATACCTCAGTACTGACTCTCTGATCGTGTGGCACTCCACCAGTTTTGACCATTGAATCAGTATTGACCCTCTGACTATAATGCACTCCACGGTTCTGACCGTCTGACAGTGCTTCAATACCTCAGAGATAACCTACTAATCATATGGCCCTCGTTCAATCCATCCCCATTACAGTGAGGCACTGCCTCAGAACAGACTCTCTGACAATGAGGCACTCCCTCAGTGTTGACCCTGTAACAATCCTCAGAACAGACTGACCCCCTTACGAAGAGGCACTGCCTCTGTAGTGACCCGCTGACGATAAGGCCCTCCCTCAGTACCTACCCTCTGATAGTGCTGCAGTCCTCAGTATTGATCCTCTGAATGTGATCCTCTGAATTCTGATCCCATTTCATTGAGGCACTGCCTCACAATCGACCCACTGACAGCATCTCACTGGGGAAATGAAGTGTAGACTGGGTGACCGCTTTGCAGAACAGATACAGACACTCTGACAAAGAGACACTGCCTCAAAACTGACACTCTGACAATGTAGCAGTATTTCAGGGCTGACCCTCCAGTCGTGAGGTAGTGCCTCAGAATTGACCCTCTGGTGGAGCTGAAGTACCTCAGTACTGACTCTTCAATCGTGAGGCACACCCTCAATTCTGACCCCCTTACAATCAGGCACTGCTCCAGAATTGACCCGCTTATAACTCCTTCAGTACTGACCCTCCGATAATGCGGCCCTCCATCAGAACTGATTCTGTCTCAATGGGTGACTCCTTCAAGACTGACTCTTCAGAAATGACATGATAGCCCTGCAGAGGGAGTCATTGTCAAGGAAGCACTCCCTCAGGACCTCGCCTCTGACAGTTCTTCAATACCTCAGTACAGACCCTATGACAATGATGTACTCCCTTAGTAGTGACACTCTGACTGCAATACCTTACTACTGACCTTCTAATCATGTCATCCTCCCTCATTTCTAAATCCATTACATGGAGGCACTGCCTCAGAACTGACCAACTGTCAATAAGGCATTCCCTCAACTGATCCTCTGACAGTGCTGCACTACCTCAGTACTGACTCGGTGTTGTGAGGTCCTTCCTTAATTCTGACCGTCTTAAACTGAGTCACTACCTCAGTATTAACCCTCTGACAAAGTGGCACTGCGTCAGAATTGACCTACTGACAATGGGGCACTCCCTCAGGGCGGACCCTCTGATACAGGTTTGATATTGGGAGAGTACTGCCCTGCGAACAGGTCAATATTAAGGGGATGCCGCATTCTCGATTGCCAATATTCAGGGAGTGCTGCACTGCTTGTGGTCCGATAATAAGGGAGTACTGCACTGGCAGAGAGTTCGCACCGAGGGAATGCTGCACTCTCAGATGGTCAATATTAAAGGAGTATTTCACCCTCAGATGTTTGATATTAGGGGAGTGCTGCACTGTGAGCAGGCAAATGTTAAAAGAATGCTACACTATCAGAGGGTCCATATTAAGGAAGTGCTCCACTATCGAGGGTCAATATTAAGGAAGTGGTGCACTCTCGTAGGTCAACTATTAATGGAGTACTGCAACTTCAGCGCGTGAGTGCTCAGACAGAGCAGCACAGCAAAGGGTCAGTAACGAGAGAATGCTCCATTGTCAGAGGCTTAGCACTGAGGGAGTGCTTAATCAGAGATTTAGTACTGAGGGAGTGCTGCATTGTCAGCGTATCATCACTGAGGGAGTACCACAATATCGGAGGGTCAATATGAAGCATATGCTGCACTGTCAGAAGGTCAATGATGACAGAATGGTGCGCTGTCAGAAGATCAGTAGTGAGGGAAAGCTGCATTGTCAGATGGTCAGCGTTAAGGGAGTGGTACACTAACAAAGAAGCAACTGTCAGAGAGCTCACCCTCTGACTATGAGGCACTCCCTCAGTACAATACACTCTGGAGTACTGATGACTGACATATGTTAACCCTCTGACATGCCAGTATTCCCTCAGCACTAACCTGACGACTGACCCTTTGAGAGAAATGTGACTCCCTTATTATTGGCCCTCTGATACTGGAGCACTCCCGCAATATTGCCACTCTGACAGTGCAGCATTCACTTAATATTGATTCATAGAATCCCGACAGTGTGGAAACAGGCCATTCAGCCCAACAAGTCCACACTGCCCCTCTGCAGAACATCTCTCCCAGAGACATTCCCCTATATTTCCCATGTCGATGCCACCGAACCTGAACATCCCTGGGCACTATGGGCAATTTAGCATAGCCAATCCACCTAGCCTTTATATCTTTGGACTGTGGGAGGAAACCGGAGCACCCAGAAAACACACAAACCCGCACAGACACGGAGAATGTGCAAATTCCACGCAGACGGTCGGCCAAGGGTGGAATCGAGCCTGGGTCCCTGGCGCTGTGAGGCAGCAGTGCTAACCACCGAGCCACCGCGCCACCCCAGTTGATTTTGTGACAGGGCAAAACCGCTTTAAAATGGACCCTAGCACTCCATTAATATTTGCCTTCTGACAATGCAGCTCTTCCTCAGTACTGACTCTCCAACAGTGCAGCACTCCCCTAAATACTGTCAGAGAGTCAATACGAAGAGAATGCTGCACTGTTAGAGATAGTACTGAGGGGAGCTGCACTATCAGAGGTTCAGTACTAAAGGTATGCTGCACTGTGAGAGGGTCAGTCATGCGGGAATTCTGCACTGCCAGAGGGTCAACAATGAAGAAGAGCTGCGCTGTCGATGTAATAGGGTCAGAACTGAATCAGTGCCTCATAATCAAAGGGTCAATACTGAGCCGGTGTCTCATTGCAAGGTGTTCAGAATTGAGTCAGTCCTGTGGTAGTGCAGCACTCTCAGAGGTTCAGTACTGAGGGAGAGCATCATAATCAGTGGGTCAATACTGAGTGTGTGCCTTGTTGTAAGTGGGTCACTTCTGAGGCAGTATGTCATTGTTGAATGGTCAGTCCAGAGTGAGATAGTCAATAGTCAATGTTGAGGCAGTGCCACCTTGCCTGTCAGTATTGAGGTAATGCCTCATTGTAAGGAGGTCAGAATTGAGGGAGTGGCAGACATTTAGAGGGTCACTAC
>NW_025969048.1:0-4041 GCF_021869965.1 Rhincodon typus
CCTCCTCCCTCCGGAAGCCTCTCTGCTCCTATGATGCTGCTTGGCCTGCTGTGTTCATCCAGCCCTGCACCTTGTTGTCTCGGATTCTCCAGCATCTGCAGTTCCTACTATCTCTGTTCCAATTTTTACCAGTTGATTCTGTTATTCTTGAGATGCTTTGCACTGTGAAGAAAATAGAAAACCCTTGTTCAAAATGTTTGCTGTTTCGTTGTTTCTCATTATTAATTGCTGTTCTCATGGATGTGAGTCTTCTCTGCATATCTTCTTCCTCTGATGAGCTGTGTCAATCCTGATCTTGACTTTCTCCAACATCCACTCCTTATCTTGTGGACCATGCAGTGTAGAGTACTCCAGACCACCATGAAATGTGCCAGCTTTACAGGAATATTCATTCATTCATGGAATGTAGGCATCCACATGGGATGTAGGTAGGCCAGCATTTTTTGCTTATCCTTGATCTAGTTAAGAGCCACCCACATTATTGTAGATCTGGAGTCACATGCAGTCCCAGATCAGGGAAGAATAGTAGATCTCTTTCTCTAAAGGGTATGACAGAACTAAATGTGCTTTTTACAAATCAATAGTGGTACATTGTCCTGATTAAATGAACTTTTTATTCCAGTTGCAATCTCAATGCTTCCTGAACACCCTTCTTATAGCCTACATTCCCTGGGGTATCACAACATCTTTAAGTTCCCAATCTTGAAGAGACCACTAGCTCTACGAACTCTAATCACATGATGGATGAAGACCTCTGTGGTTCATGCACTCTTCATGGCAACAATAACTGATGACTAACTGTGATACCGTGATGCCCTTTTTATATTTGAGCTGTTCCAATGAGGATTCCTAGCTTACCCACACAAACCACAGACTAACCATTATCGAACAAATATCACTGGCATTGATGGAAAGGCAGTAATGCAATGTGAAAACAATGTTTTGTTGCTCAGTACATAAAGATAATCGATTGATGATATGTACCAACCGTTCTGTTAATGAGGTGACAATGTGATGTGGATCACTTTCCATTTAGTGCACATGACTTTGGAATAGTTAGCCAGTGAACTGCTGTCAGATACTATCCATTCCACATACCAAATAGACAGAAATGAGTGCTCATCATGACAGCAATAGTTCCACAAATATAAATTCCTCCATAATTATTAAGTGCTTCAAGAGGTTGGTCGTGGCTCACATAAGCTCTAGCGTCCCAGCCTGCCTCAATCCCTTGCAATTTGCCTATTGTTGCAACAGGTCCACAGCAGACACCATCTCTTTAGCCCTACACTCATCCCTGGAAAATCTGGATAATAAGGAAACCTACATCAGGCTCCCACTTGTCAACTACATCTTCGCCTTCAACTTTATAATTCCAACCCAATTCATTTCTAAACTCTGAGACTTAGGTCTCTGCTTCCCCCTCTGCAACTGGATCCTCAACTTACTGACCCACAGACTACAATCAGTGAGAATAGGCAACAGCACCTCCTCCACGATAATCCTCAACACCAGCACCCTGCAAGCCTGTGTACTCAGGCCCTTACTGTACTCCCTGTGCTCTCATGGCTGTGGGGCCAAATTTCACCCTAATTCCATTGACATGTTTGCTGATGACGCCATCCCTGTAGGCCAGATCTCAAACAGTAACGAGATAGAATACAGGAGAAAGATAGAGTGCTCAGGTAGCATGGTGCAAAGATGACAATCTCTCCATTAATGTCAGCAAAACAAGGGAGCTGGCCGTTGACTTCAGGGACCAGAGTGGAGGGCATGCCCCTGGCTGGATCAATGGTGCTGAGGTAGAGATGGTCATGAGTGTCAAGTTCCTGGGCCATCCACATTAATATGATGGTTAAAAAAGTACAACAATGCCTCTACTTCCTCAGGAGGCTATGGAAACTCAACATGCCTGTAAAGACACTGACCAATTTTCACAGATGCACCATAGAAAGCATTCTATCTGGATGCTTCATGGCTCGGTACAGCAACTCCAGTGCCCAGCACCATAAGAAATTACAGAGTTGTGAACACAGCCCAGTCCATCACACAAGACAGCCTTTCATTCATTGACTCTATCTATACTTCCCGTTACCTCGGGAAGGCAGCCAAAATAACTAAAGACCACTCCCACCCAGTTATAATCTCTTCCAATCTCTTCCATCTGGCAGAAGGTACAAAAAGTTAAACACGTACCAAAAAGTTCAAGAACAGCTTCTTCCCCGCTGTTATTATACATCTGAATGAGCAGCTCAAATTTAAATTTAATATTGATCTCGCTCGTTGTGCACCTTTTCTGAAGGCATAACATTGTGTTCCTCAGAGATAGTAAGAACTGCTGATGCTGGAGTCAGAGATAACACAGTGTGGAGCTGGAGGAACACAGCAGGCCAAACAGCATCAGAGGAGCAGGAAAGTTGATGTTTCGGGTCAGGACCCTTCTTCAGAAAGGGTGTTCAGCCCCACCCCTCCTCACCCTATTTATTTCAGAGTTCCCTTCCCCCTCCCCCATTTCTGAAGAAGGGCCCTGACCCAAAACGTCAACTTTCCTGCTCCTCTGATGCTGCCTGGCCTGCTGTGTTACTCCAGCTCCACACTGTGTTACATTGTGTTCCTCACTCTGTTCTAATACCCTAATGCACTTTGTATGGTAAGATCTGCCTGTACTGCATGCAAAACAAAACTTTTCACTGTACCTAGGTACATGTGACAATATTAAAGGAAATCAAATCAAAATTCAGAAACTGTTAACCAAACCACTATTTTAATCAATTTTTGCTACCTTCAAGACCAGAAGAAATGGTAACACGAATGTCTGTTCAATAGGATTGTGACTGATCCAACATTCCTCACATCCATTTTCCTGCTTTTTCCCTGTAACCCTTGATTCCCAACATAAATATACACAAGGACTCTGCCCCCACAGTTCTCTGAGGCAAGGAGTTCCAAACATTTACAACTCTCTGTGAGATGAAATTCCTCCTCACCTCAGTCGAATTTTCAGTGGGGGAGCATTTCAGGAGTAGCGACCATAATTCTGTCAGTTTAATTGACTTATGGATAAGGGTAGTCCTTGGGTGAAAGTACTAAGCTGGGGGAAGGCTAACTACCACAATATTTGGTAGGAACTGGGGAATGCAGTTTGGAAGCTGTTTGAGACGAAAGCCAAATCGAGCACATGGGAGTCTTTTAAAAAATAGTTGATTTAAGTTCAAGACCAACACGTTCCTATGAAAATGAAGGATAAGGATAGAAAGTTGCAGGAGCTTTGGATGACAAGAGAAATTGAGGGCTTAGTCAAAAAGAAAAAGGAGGCAAACGTAAGGTTTAGAAAATTGAAGACAGACAGAGCCTTCGAAGAATGCAAATATAACGGGAAAGAACTCAAACAAAGGACTAGGAGGACTAAAAGATGCCATGAAATGTCTTTGGCAAACAAGTCAGAAATCACAAAACACCAGGCTATAGTCCAACAGGTTTATTTGAAATCAAAAGCTTTCAGAGCACTGCTTCTTTGTCAAGCAAAGTGGAGGGAAGCGCACAGGCAGAGAATATATAGGCGGAGAGTTAAAAACCAAAAGAACTGAGGATGCTGTAAATCAGGTACAAAAACAAAACTTGCTGGAAAAGCTTAGAGGTCTGGCAGCATCTATAGAGAGAAATCAGAGTTAACGTTTCGGGCCAAGTGACACTTCCTCATTATCGAGGCGGAGAGATAATGGCAAGATAATTCCATGTAATTAAGAGAGTCAACGACTCAAAAACAAAGGAAGGAATTTATACGGGGATAGAGAGGAAGCGGGTGAGGTCCTTAACAAATATTTAGCATCGGTATTCACAAAGAAGAAGGACATGGTGGATGGCGAGTCTTGGGAGGTAGATGTTCATATTTTAGGACATGTCAATATAAAAAAGGAGGTGGTGTTGAAAGTTTTAAAAAGCATTAAGGTAGACAACTCCCACGACCTGATAGGAATGGATTGTTGAATCAGAGATAGTAGGAACTGCAGATGCTGGAGAATCCGAGACAACAAGGTGCAG
>NW_025969048.1:4541-6365 GCF_021869965.1 Rhincodon typus
TCATCCAGCTCTACACCTTGCTATCACAGTCAGATCAGCCATGGTTTATTTAAATGGTGGAGCAGGCTTGAGGGATTGAATGGTTTATTTCTGCTCCCATTCATATGTAGTACACTGCGTTCCTTCATCGATGTCAGATTGAAAATCCTTGAGGCGCCAGCACTGATCCATGTAACACCCCACAAGTTCCATCCTGCCATCCCAAAAAATGACCCATTAATCCAAACTTTATGCTTTCTACAAGTTAACCAATCCTTTAGCCATGTTACTATATCACTCATAAAACGATAAGCTCTCACCTCGTGCAATTATCTTTAGTATGTCACTTTATCAAATCATTCCTTCCTTTCTCCCTCAACTTTTTCTCCTGTTGCTAACTGAGCAACTCTGCATGGTGACTCATTGAACGCCTTTGGAAATCCGAATAGCCTGCAGTTTTTCTGAAGAAGGGTCTAGGCCCAAAACATCAGCCTTGCTGCTTGGCCTGCTGTGTTCATCCAGCTCTGCACCTTGTTATCTCAGCCTGCAGTTATTGTTTTCCTTTTCCCACCCTGTTTGTTACATCTTAAAAATCAATGCAACAAAGTCACAAGTGTTACAGAAAAGAGATACTGTTTTCTAAGCTTTATATATCACCAGAACAGTTTACAAAAATACGAACTCAAGGAAAAAAAACAATATTTGTACTATGTGTGAGGAGATTGTTGATTGGTTGGAAAGTGGACTCTGATTGGTCAAGGCATGGCTATGATGAGTGCACCAATTAATGCTGGTTGACAGTTAATTGCCAGGGATTGTTTAAATTTTAAATCAAGTAAGCTGACTCTGATTACTCAGAGCTTTGCCCTGAGAAATTAACCAGTGAGTCAAGTCAGGCACAGTGTGTGTACGAGTTCTTCCTCTCTGCCAAAACCACAGCCTTGACTATTAATATCAAACACAATGTCCCTTTGACAATGCCATGTTGACTTATCAAATTGTGTTATAGTTTTCTCAATATATTGCAACTACTTCCTTGATAAGTGATGGGGGGTGGGGGTTAGGGGGAGTGTGATTGGTTAGCTCAGTTGGTTGGATGGCTGATTTACAATGCAGAGCGACACCAACAACACAAGTTCAATTCCCATAGTTACCATGAAGGTCACACCTCAACCCTTCCCCTCAGCTGAGGCATGATGACCCTCAGGTTAAACACACCACCAGCTGGTCTCACTCCCTAATAACAGAGCAGCCATATGGCCATCTGGGATTATGGTGATTTTACTTTTACCTAAGTGATACCAGACCTTAATCTATGATTGATGTTAGGCTAACGGACTACAGTTTCCTTCCTTTCTTGAATAAAAGCCTTATATTTGCAGCTTTCCAAGCAGTTGGGACCCTTCAAGAATGTAAGGGACTTCAGTAAATCTCAACCAATATATCCACCCTTTCAGGAGCCTATAAAACATAGAAACATAGAGAATAGATGTAGGAGTAGGCCAATCAGCCCTTCGGGCCTGCATCACCATTCAATATGATCATGGCTGATCATGCAATCTCAGTATCCCATTCCTGCCCTCTCCCTATACACCTTGATCCCTTTAGCCACATGGGCCATGTCCAGCTCCCTCTTGAATATATCTAATGAACTGGCCCCAACAACTTTCTGTGGGAGAGGATTCCACAGGTTCACAACTCTCTGAGTGAAGAAATTCTTCCATATCTCAGTCCCAAATGGCTTACTCCTTATTCTTAGACTGTGACCCCTAGTCCTGGACTTCCCCAAGACCCCAGCGTGCAGTCAGCACATCTTGTCAGTCTTTAGTGCCATTTATTTTCTTT
>NW_025969048.1:6865-7502 GCF_021869965.1 Rhincodon typus
ATAGTAGGAACTGCAGATGCTGGAGAATCCGAGACAACAAGGTGCAGAGCTGGATGAACACAGCAGGCCAAGCAGCATCATAGGAGCAGAAAGGCTGACGTTTCGGGCCTAGACCCTTCATCAGAAATGGGGGAGGGGAAGGGGGTTCTGAAATAAATAGGTAGAGAGGGGGTAGCTCCCACGAGGAGCTCAAACAGTTCATCCACTTCACCAACACCTTCCACCCCAAACTTATGTTTACCTGGACTGTCTCTAATACCTCTCTCTCTTTCCTGGACCTCTCTGTCTCCATCTTGGGCAACCACCTAGAAACCGATATCCATTTCAAGCCCACCGACTCCCACAGCTACCTAGAATACTCCTCCTCCCACCCACCTTCCTGCAAAAATGCCATCCCCTATTCCCAATTCCTTTGCCTCCGCCGCATCTGCTCCCAGGATGAGGCATTCCGCTCCCGTACATCTCAGTTGTCCTCGTTTTTCAAGGACTGCAACTTCCCCCCCTCAGTGGTTGAGAACGCCCTCAACCGTGTCTCCCACATTTCCCACAACTCATCCCTCATACCCCGTCCCCGCAATAACAACCAAAAAAGAATCACCCTCATCCTCACGTACCACCCCACCAACCTCCGGATCCA
>NW_025969048.1:7602-7883 GCF_021869965.1 Rhincodon typus
CCACCACACCCGGCACTTTTCCCTGCAACCGCAGGAAGTGCTACACCTGCCCCTACACCTCCTCCCTCACCCCGATCCCAGGCCCCAAGAAGACTTTCCACATCAAGCAGATGTTCACCTGCACATCTGCCAATGTGGTATATTGCATCCGCTGTACCCGGTGTGGCCTCCTCTACATCAGGGAAACCAAGTGGAGGCTCGGGGACCGCTTTGCAGAACACCTACGCTCGGTTTGCAACAAACAACTGCACCTCCCAGTCGCGAACCATTTCAACTCCCCC
>NW_025969048.1:8383-14353 GCF_021869965.1 Rhincodon typus
GCTCCCTCAGCACTGACCCTCCGACAGTGCGGCACTCCCTCAGTACTGACCCTCTGACAGTGGAATACTCCTTCAGGACTGAAAACCCTAGGTCCCCCTGCCCCTCTCACTGAGTGCCAGCCTGTGTGTTGACAGCAAAACGGCGTTTCACATGTTTTTGTAACTCTACACACTGAATGCTGCCTGTAATTACACCCGTGTTCAGTGCAGCCCTGCTTCGTCTGTACTGTCAGCAATGCTGCTGCCCCTCCCCTATGGCACAGAAGGGGTTAATGCTGCCCCTGTGGATGGAGCTTGTGCCTGGCACTAGCTTTGGGATAAGCTCGGTGTTATTTTGGTGCTGGGTCAGCCTGCAATAATTACCCCTCTGACCTGACCCTCTCTCTCATGCTGCTCTCTCTCTCCCTCTCCCTGAGCTATCTTGAGGCTGGGACATAAGTCTTGATATTTTTAGCCAATACAGTTGGGGGAGCTGACTTCAATATTGTTCATATCCCAAAGGGAAGCCCTGGGTATGATGAGACTGGAGGAGATTATGGGAGGAGACAGACAGAGAGAGACAGACAGAAAGAGAGACAGAGAGAGAGAGAGGTCTGTACTCTCTCAAGTTTTGAAGAATGAGAGGTGATCTCATTGAAACTTACAAAACACAGAAGCATTGCAGAGAAGCTGTTTCCTCTGTTGTTGAGTCAAGAACTTAGGGCACAGCTTAATAACAAGGGACTGTCACTTTGGTCTGAGGTGAGAAGAAATTATTTTATGGAGAGGGTATTGAATCTTTGAAATTCTCTACCGCAGAGGGCTATGGGAGCTGAGTCTTTTGAATAAGTTCGATGTAAAGATTGTTAGATTTCTGATTACCAGTGACATACAAACTGATGGGTAAAATCAATGGAATTCTTTTCCACACAGGACTGTCGAAGTTGGATCTTTAAGTACGTTCAAGGCTGAAGCAGACAGATTTTTAATCAGGAAGGGAATCAAGGGTGACGATGAAAAGGCGGGAAAGTGGAGTTGAGGTGTATCAGATCAGCCATGATCTCATTAAATGGTGAAACACACTTGATGTGTTGAATGGCCTACAGCTGTTGCAATGTCTTATGATACTTTCATGCTCGTTGTTTTTGAACACAGCCGTCAATACCAGATTGTGTTAATTGAATGTAAGTTCTACATAATGTGATGATGAGATTTGAATCCATGTCTGTTTGAGCGTTCGCCCAGGCAGCTGGATTAAGAATCTGGTAACATCATGGAGACGACCATGTCCTGCTGGAGAATGGCCTTTCCACACCTCCCAACAACTTCTTGAGTTGCCTGCTCCCACCTGCCTTGAGACTGGGGTAAATAACCAAAGGCAGCAGGCAAATGGAATGGGCAGGCTCCGGGGCTGGGATTCTCCTGATAATCGCAGGTGAACAGTCACTGCTCCACGCCCCACTGCGAAATCCGCAGGTAGTCCTGGGCTCGGCAACATTGAGAACTGTAGGGACATTGAAAGGACGTTCTCAGTTAGATTGAGTGGGCAGGCAGGTGCGAGATGGTGATCATGTGGAGAAATGTGAGAAGATCATGTTGGATCGGAAGAACATAAACAGACCGTCTAAACGGAAGGCAACTATTCCAGAGGGGCTTCTGCCTCAAACAGAGAGCTGAATGGCCTCCTCCTGTTCCTGTGCACCAGGCTCCAAAAGGACAGTACTGCCATACCTCCCTTTCATCTCTGCCTTTTTAACCCCTCCTATCTTCCCTCCTCTCCTTTCTCACTCCACACCCCTTTCTCTCTCCCTTCTGACCTGCCTCTCTTACCCCTCCACTCTCTCTTTCCTCTCCTATCTCTCCCTTCAGCTCTCTCCTCACCCTTCCCTCCACTTTTCTCTTCTCTTCACTCTCCCTACTTCTCTCTGTTTCTCCACCCCTCCCTGCTCCTCCCTCGCTTTTATCCCCCTCCCATCCCCCTTTCTCTTCTGTGGTCTCCTCTCTCTCCTCACCCTCTCCTTTTTTTTGTAACCACCTTCCCAGTGCTGGAAAAAATCCTTGGAAATTGCTCTCACTCTCTATCACACAAGAAGTGCGACTGTAAAAAAAAAAAGAATAATTTTCAGTTTGCACTCATCAGGACAGAGTTGCAAGAATGCCAAATCTTGAATGGAACAATAACTTATACGGCCGGAGAAACAGGGCGGTGATTGGTTGGCGAATGTACCCTGGTTATAGCATCACCATGGAGAATGCACCAGGGAATAGTTTACCCCAAAGCTTTTGTGTGAGTTCAGAAAAAGAGTCCAGTCAGACGTTTGAAGGTTAGAGGGCGGTTGTGCGGAGGTCTCATGAGGAGTTTCTATTTCTCTGTCCTGAGCTTCCGCCCACCCCACTCCCTATCCCACCCCCATTTACCTCGAAGGATCTGAGGGAGCTGGTCTGACACCAGAAAGTGAGTGAGTGAGTGAGTAAGCCTGTAAGCGAGTGAGTGAGTAAGGGAGTGAGTGGGTGGGTGAGTGAGTGAGTGAGTGAGTGAGGGAGGGAGTGAGTGAGGGAGGGAGTGAGTGAGTGAGCGAGCGAGTGAGCGAGTGAGGGAGGGAGTGAGCGAGTGAGTGAGTGAGGGAGGGAGTGAGTAAGGGAGTGAGTGAGTGAGTGAGTGAGGGAGTGAGTGAGTGAGGGCGAGGCGAGGGTGATGTTTCTTGTGGGAGGAGGTGGTTGACTTTCCTGTGTTGTTCCTTTCCCGTCTAGAACAATGATGTTTGCAGGAATTATCTCAACGTGAGAAAAGCAGATACCCTCTGAATTCCCCACGGGAGCTGACCAGGAACAGCTGCTGCTGTTCTCCTCTGCATGCTATTTTGGATCGCATTCCTCCGGTGTCAGGCTGCCTGTGTGTGTGCTGTGTGCCTGTGCTGGAGGTTCGGAGCAAGAGGAGAGGACAAGGGCAGGAGAACTGCAAGTCCGTTGGAAGGAAGTTAGCAGAGAGACCAATTATTGGGAGTCAGTGATGAGAAAGCGAGGGGCTCGAGACGCAGAGAGGGAGGATTAATCAGGCGTGCAAAGAATGGATAAAGGGAGAGGGAATGTGAAATTAGCTGAGACGGAGAGAAAGAGGGCGGGAGATTCTGTGCATTAGCAATCCTCCTCAGTTTGCTGGGCGAGTGTATCTCGGAGATGGAGCTGATGGGGTGGTGGCGTTTTCTTCGCTCCTGTGTGGTAGCGGAGCGAGGAAAATGCAGGATGATCCTTTGGGATGTCCTGGTGTTTGTGAGCGACCAGATTGCCTTGTTGCTTGGAAGCCGGATCGTGCGGAGTTACTATCATTTGTGGCTGGCCTTGTTGGTTGTTTTCGGGCCTTTGCTCCAGTTTTACATCAGCCCCAGAGTCATCTTCGCCAATAAAAGGAACTACTTCAATGTGTGAGTATTGCATGCTTCTTCTCGCGCATACTCTAGTTCCCTCAGTTCACCCCCCATCCTACCCCACCACAATTCCCTCATGTCCTTGTCCCAAATCACCCCCTCAGTACCTGTAGAGATTCCCACCCTCCACCCCAATGCTCTGCTTCTCTGGGATTTGCTCTCAGGGTAACGGTACCCAATTAGTTCATTGGAAATGAAATGTGGAGATCAATGTGGAGATGTTCGACTCTCACTGGGATGGGAGGGGCTGGCGGTGGGTGGGGTGGGAGGCTCTGGATCCCTCACCATGCCCTGACCCTGCCCCCTATTGACAGTTCATAACCCCTTGCTCTTCTCGTTCCCAAACCTCAGACAGCTGAGATGTTCTGATTTGTTATCAAAATTGACAAATATTTCTTTCTCTCTTTTTTATTCATTCCCTCTCTTTTCCCCTCCTGTCTCCCATTTTCCCCATCTTTCTTGTTTGTCCTGTGTCCCTTTCAACCTCCCTCTCCCTCCTCTGCATCCCCACCCACTCTTCCCTCATCCTCCATCAATTCCTCCCTCCCCTTCTGTCCCCTCTCCTCTATCGCTCCCCTCATTCCCTCCATCTATGTCCCTCTCCCTTTCCATTCCACTTTCCCTGCCATTCCACATTCTCTCTCCATCAATCTCTCACCTCTCCGTGTCTCTTTCTCCCTCTCTCCGACGTCCTTTCATCTCCCTCTATCACCGTTACCCTCATCACCCCTTCTACTATTTTCTCTTTTACCCCCTCCCTTCCTCTCTATCTATCTCTTTCCTCCCACTATCTCTTCCCCATCTCCTCTCCCTACCCACCACTCTCCCCACCTCTTCCATCTCTGTTTCTCTCTCTCTCCTTCCTCTATCTCTTCATCCATCTCCTCTCCCTCCATCTATTCTCTTCTCTCTCTATCCATCCACACCCTCTCGATCTCTCCTTCTCTGCTCTGCCTTCATCTATCCCTATCCTCTCCCCTCATTCCTCCGTCACCCCAATCCATCTATTCCCCCCTTCTCCGTCACGCTTTCGGTTTCTCCACTCCCCCTCAATCTCTCACTCTCACTCTCTCCCTGTCTATCTCTCCATTTATCTCTCCCTTCCCTCCTCTATCTCTCGCCCCTCATTTCACCTGTCTTACGCTAATTCCGCTCTCAAACTTCCTCACCTCTGTTCCTCCCCTCTTTCTCTCTATCGCTCCCTCATTCCACCCTCTCTCTTTCTGTATCTCCCTCCTCCATCTGTCTCTCATTCCCCCCCCATTCATTATCTCTCCCTCTTTATCCCTCTTTCTGTCTCCCTCATTCCACGCTCTCTCTTTCTCTAACTCTCTCCACATCTCTTTCTCATTCACCCCCCCATTCATTATCTCTCCCTCCTTATCCCTCTTTCTCTCTCTCCCTCATTCCACCCTCTCTCTCTCTCTCCCTCTTCCATCTCTCTCACTCCCCCCCTCTCATTCGTTATCTCTCTCTCCTTTTCCTCTTTCTCTCTTTCCCTCATTCCCCACCTCCCGTCCCTCTCTCCCCCCCGTTCTCCTTCTCCCTCATTTCAACCTCCCCCAACTCTCTTTCTTTACCTCTCCCTCTCCTTCTCTCCGCCCCCCACCCCCCATCTCTCTGCACCCCCACCCCCCCAGGCGGCTCGTGGAGTGCTGCTGGTCATGGACGGTGCTGTTGGCAGGGGGTTACATGCTACTGCTGAGCTCGGGGCCATCGGGCAGCCCTCTCCCGGCCCTGAGGCCCCTCAGCCGCCTGGTGGTGGGGGCAGGCCTCCGTCTGCTGTGTGCCCGTGCCTTCTCCTGGATCGAGGAGGTGACCGGATCGTGCTTTGAGCCTGCAGCGCGGGGCCTGCTGCTGCTGGTGGAGGAGGAGGCAGGAGGTGAGGCCGGAGCCTGGGCCTGGGCCAGAGCCGGGAGCTGGGGCATAACAGGCAGGCGGACTGCGTGCCTCCTGGAGCCGGGCCGCCTGTGGCGGGGCTATGAGCTGTCTGGGGACACCTTCGTGCTCTGCTTTGCCTCGCTGGTGCTGGCCGAGGAACTGTCGGCCTTCCAGAGTTATCTGAGCAGCGGGAATGCGGCCTGTGGGCCTCTCCGCCTACTCTTCCTGCTGGCTGCCACCTTCCTGCTGCTCTGGAATGGCTTACTGCTGCTCTCCGTTACCTTCTTCTACCGATACTCACAGAAATTGGCAGCTGCTGCCATTGCCCAGCTCGCCTGGCACCTCACCTATCGCCGCTGGTACCGGTGCTCCTGGTCTCCAGGCTGCCCGGGGCAAGGCATCACCCGTGTGGGGCTTGGCCCGTACCCCAGGCCTGGGCGCTGCGTGTGCGGCGCGACCCGCAGAATGAGCTTTACCTGGGACCCATCTTCCGACACCCTCCTGTACCGGGAGTGAGGCCCCAGTCTCCCCCTTAACCCAGGGCCCGGGACCCCAGAGACACCAAGGGGTCAGATATCAACACCCCAACCCCTCACACAACACTCACCCTCCAACACTGCAGCACTCCCTCAGTACTGACCCTCCGACAGTGTGGCACTCCCTCAGTACTGACCCTCCGACAGTG
>NW_025969048.1:14853-15100 GCF_021869965.1 Rhincodon typus
TGTGCCGCACTGTCGGAGGGTCAGTGCTGAGGGAGTCCCGCACTGTCCAAGGGTTAGTGCTGAGGGAGTGCCGCATTGTCCTAGGGTCAGTACTGAGAGATTGCCACACTGTCGGAGGGTCAGTGCTGAGCGAGTGCCGCACTGTCTGAGTGTCAGTGCTGAGGGAGTGTTATACTGTCGGAGGGTCAGCGCTGAGGGGGTGTTATACTGTCGGAGGGTCAGTGCTGAGGGAGTGTTGTAATGTAAT
>NW_025969048.1:15200-15459 GCF_021869965.1 Rhincodon typus
GTCAGAGGGTCAGTGCTGAGGGAGCGTTGTACTGTCGGAGGGTCAGTACTGAGGGAGTGTTGTAGTGTCGGAGGGTCAGTGCTGAGGGAGTGTTGTACTGTCAGAGGGTCAGTGCTGAGGGAGTGCCGCACTGTCGGAGGGTCAGTGCTGAGGGAGTGTTATACTGTCAGAGGGTCAGTGCTGAGGGAGTGCCGCACTGTCGGAGGGTCAGTGCTGAGGGAGCGCCGCACTGTCGGAGGGTCAGTGCTGAGGGAGCGCC
>NW_025969048.1:15959-17711 GCF_021869965.1 Rhincodon typus
CAGTGCTGAGGGAGCGTTGTACTGTCGGAGGGTCAGTGCTGAGGGAGTGCCGCACTGTCAGAGGCTGAGGTGTCAATGTGTGACTGTCTGTTTGTGTGATTTACCTGCTGAGTTTCACCAACATTTTCAGTTTTTATTTCTGATCTGCAGCATCCACATTATCTTATTTTAGATTTATGCCATTGTGTGACTTTCTGTCAGGAGTAGTGAAGTGTTACGTCAATTATATTGGTGCTTGTTTGTACTGCACCTGGAATACAGTTTCAGTTTCCTTATCTCAGAAAAAAATGTTATTACTATAGAGGGAGTCAATGAAAATTCACCAGACTTGTCCCTGGGACCGTGGGACTGTCCGAAGAAGAGAGTTTTGACAAAGTAGGCATCTACTCTCTCGACTTTTGAAGAATGAGAGGTGATCTCATTGAAACCTTCCCAATAATACAGGAGACAGACAGTGTAGGGGCAGTATAGATGTTTCCTCTGGTTGGGAGTCTCGTACTGGGGACACAGTTTAAAAATGTAGGGGATTCTCCTTGGAATAGAGATAATGTTGTATGGAAATGTTTGATCAGCCATGACTAAATGGCAGAACAGGTTTGATGGGCTGAATGGCATTCCCATCGCTGTTATTGGTGTTAATATGTGAACCTCTCTCTCTTTCCAGGTTGCTCTGTTGGAAATTGAGGGGCCTCTGGCTATTGTTCAGTTACTGGAAACCCCACTGCTCACTTTGGTGAACTACGCCAGGTCAGAGAGGAAACTCCCCGCACTCTGTCATTACAACTTTGAGTTTGTCTTGTTTTCCCTCCAGCTGCTGTGACATCTCCCAATGGACAGTGGTACAATCCTCCAGTCACATGCTCACTTTCACAGGCCGCACGATCATACTGACCACATGATCAGCCTGTTGCATTATTGCCTGCCCACATGATTGTCCGGTCACATGATCACACAGTCACATGATCACCTGGCTATGTGATCACACAGTCATATGATCATACATCCACCTCCCACATCATTGCCTGGTCACATGATCACACTGTGGAATGCCCCCAATGGCCACATGTTCACAGTCTTATGGTCACAATCCAACAATCCCTTGGATTTCCCTGGAGGCAAACCTTTCTCTTCCCCCCGGGGAATGTGTGTGTCGCTGGCTGGACCAGTATTTATTGCCCATCCCTAGTTAACTGTTAGGAAGGCGCTGAGGAGCTGCCTCTCAAACCATTTAACCTGTAACCCGCACCCTGCAGCAGGAGCTGAGGGGCAAAATGTGACTCCTTACAGGAAAATGTTGGCCTTGTCCAGTTCAAACCCGACTGCAGGATGGAGAGACAAGGTGGTGGCAATGAAGGGGTGAGTACAGCCTCTCCCAGTACAGTCCTGCACCTCCTGCCTTGACTGGATGGGAAAGACACCCCAGCCTGAAAGCAGGGGAGATCTCCTGGGATCTGACACAATGTTTGCCCCTCAGTCACCGTTACAAGCACAGAATGTATGATCACTGGCATGTGTCCATTTGTGGGAGTTTGCAGCACATCGGAAAGTGTCTAGAAAGCAATTTGACACATTTTGTGGTCTTGAAAAGTGCTAGATAAACGTAAACATTAACTCTGATTTTTTTCTTCACGGATTCTGCCAGACCTGCTGAGCTTTTCCAGCAACTTCTGTTTTTGTTCCTGATTTATAGCATCTCCAGTTCTTTCAGTTTTTATTTAGTAGATAAATGTAAATTCCCAGGGATGATCCATA
>NW_025969049.1:0-6094 GCF_021869965.1 Rhincodon typus
GCTCTGTTTTTATCATTTGTTTAAATGAGGCTCTGCGTCTGAGATTATTTACAGAAAGCTTTGTGTTTCAAGCTTCACTGTATATAAACCCTGAAACACAGACATCCCTGTAAATGAAAGTCTGTGTTTTAGGGTTTATTGATAGGGAGTTATGTGCCGCGGTGCTCTGTGGTTTACATCTTACTTCGTGAGGGAACTTTCTTCGGGTTTAGTTAAGGGGTCTCTGTGCTTGATAGTGTATTTACAGGGGCCTTTTTTACCGTTAGTTTAAATGAGGCTCTGCGTCGGAGAATATTTCCAGGAAGCATTGTGTTTCAGGGTTAATTTACAGGGATGTGTGTGTTTTTGGGTGCACATACACGATGCTGTGTGTTTTTGGGATTGTTTATAGTGAGCTCCGTGTTTTAAAGGTTATTGAATGGGGTCTCTGTTTTAGGGTTTGTTTGCAGGAGGCTGTTTCTTTATAGGTAGCTTTGTCTTTTTAGGGTTATTTGTAAGGGGCCCTGTCTTACGGATAATTTACAGGTGGGCTAAGTGTTGGGGTGTAATTAAAGGTGCTCAGTGTTTTCGGATTTATTTAGACGTAGCCCTGTGTTTTACCTTATACTTGCTGGACAATGTGTGTTGGAGTTCATTTAAAGGGGTCTGTGCATTTGAGCGCATAATTACAGGGGGCTCTGTTGTTGAAGTTTGTTTAAATAGGACTCTGTGTTTATGGGTTATTTACAGTGAGGTCCGCGTTTTCCGTTTGCTGAAAGGGGTCTCTGTGTTTGAGGGCTTCTGTGCAGTCGGCTCCGTGTTTGAGGACCAGGAGTACGGCTGAAGCTGGGTTCGGTTTGGGCCTGAGTCTATGGTTAGCGTAGGATGAGTCTCGCGTCAGGGCTGATGGTTATGGTTTGGATTAGGCTTTGGGCTGAAGTTAGGCTTCGGGCTTACGCAAGTGTTAGCTTTAGGGCTGAATCGAGGGTTAAGGTTAGGGATACTTCTGAGAGTAGGGAGAATGAAAGCAGCTTCGCACACCCAGAGCCGGAGGGAGAGCAACTGCGTATTCTACAGGAGACTCGGGATGTATTGTAAACTTAACAGCTCAAATAGTATTACAGATTCATATGATCCCATTACCAGGAGGCACTGCCACAGAACTGACCCGCTAACAATGAGGAATTTGCATGGTCCAGGGAAGTTTTGAAGCACTGTCAGAGGGACAGAACTGCTGGAGAGCATTATAATCAGAGAGTCAGTGCTGAGGTAGCGCCTCATTGTAAGAGGGTCAGAACTAAGGACGTGCCTCACATTTATAGGGTCTCTAATGAGGTAATGCAGCAGTACCAGAGGGTCAGAACTGTTGGGGTGCATTATTGTGAGACGCTCAATACTGAGATAGTGTCTTATTCTCAAGGGGTTAGACTTGTGGGAGTGCCAAAAGACTGCAGCGCTGTGACAATGTCAGACTGAGGCACTCCCTCACTGTCAGATAGTCAGTACTGTCAGAGCTTCAGTACTGAAGCAGTGCCTTATTGTCAAATGGTCCGCACTGAGGTATTGCAGCAGTGTAAGTGGGTCAGAACTGTGGGAGTGTGTCAGTCATAGGGTCAAGACTGAGGCTGAGCCTTATTCTAAATTCTTATTGGGGGAGTGATATAGAACTAAATTACATAATTTTTAAAAATGAGGCGTCGGCTGAATGTGATCCTCTGACAATTCTGCACTCCTTCAGTACTGACACTACAACATCGAGGGACAGCCTCAAACGGACCCTCTGACAATGAGGCATTCTCTCCGGCCAACAATCTTTAATTGTAAACTAATCTGTAATACTATTTGACCTGTTAATTTACAATACATCCCGAGTCTTCTGTAGAATACGCAGTTGCTCTCCCTCTGGTTCTGTCTCTGGGTATGCGAAGCTGCTTTCTTTCTCCCTGCCCCAAAAAAATAACCCTACCCCAAACCTTAACCCGAGATTCAGCCCTAACGCTAACCCTTGCGTAAGCTCTGAGCCCAACCTCAGGCCAAACCCTAATCCTAACCTTCGCCTCAGGCCTAACACAAACCATAACCCTCAGATCCAGTGCTGACCCGAACCTCACCTCTAACGCCCGCCTCATGCCTTCACAAAAGCCCTCAAAAACCGAGCCCCCTATAAATATACCCTCCGAAACCCATTTCAATAACCCGTAAAACGCGGAGCTCACAGTAAATAACCCCTAAAACACAGAGCCCCATTTAAACTAATATTAAAAACAAAGCCCCCTGTAATTATACCCTGGGAGACACGGACCCCTTTAAACACACATCACCCAGGAAGTAGAAGGTAAAACGTCTAAATAAATCCGAAAACACTGAGCACCTGAAATGACACCCCACACTCAGCCCACCTGTAAATTATCCGTAAGACAGGGCCCCTTCCAAATTAACTTTGAAAAGATAGACGTACCGATAAATAACAGTCCCCGATAAATAAACCCGAAGACAGAGACGCCTTTCAGTAACCTGTAAAATATGGATCACCGTAAATAATCCCTAAAACACAGAGCATCGTGTACAGCTACCCTAAAACA
This sequence comes from Rhincodon typus, assembly GCF_021869965.1. Lineage (NCBI taxonomy): Eukaryota > Metazoa > Chordata > Chondrichthyes > Orectolobiformes > Rhincodontidae > Rhincodon > Rhincodon typus. The sequence continues at coordinate 2,562 of NW_025969049.1, forward strand.
CAGACATCCCTGTAAATGAACTCTGAAACACACAGCCTCCTGTGTATATTCTCCGTCGCAGCGTGTCATTTGAAAATATACTAAAAACAGAGCCCCCTGTAAATACACCCTTAAAAACAGAGACAACTTTATATATAATCGAAGAAAGGTCCCTCAGGAAATAAAATGTGAAAGACACAGCCCTCAGTGAGAAAACATAAAAGAACGAGTCCCCTCTGAGTAAAATGTAAAATATAGAGCTCCCAGTACATAAACCCTGAAACAGTGCCCCCTGCAAATCCTCCCGAAAACTAAGCCTCCTGCAATTAAACTCTCAGAGGCGACCCTAAAACACAGAACCTCCAATTAATAAAGCCTAAAACAGAGACCCACTGTAAATCAACACGAAATGACACAGCCCCGACGACAGCACGGCGAATTGCTCGGATGGAGACAGTACAGCATAGTCTGAGGCAATGCCTCTTTGAAAAAGAGTCAGTAATGGGGAGGTGTAGTGTCGGAAGATGGTCATTGTTGAGGTAGCGCCTCATTGTACTCGGGACAGGACTGAGGGAGCGCCTCATTGTACTAGGGTCAGGATTGAGGGAGCGCCTCATTGTTAGTGGGTCAGGAGTGAGGGAGCGCCTCACTGTCAGTGTTTCAGGACTGAGGGAGCGCCTCATTGTACGAGGGTAAGGAATGAGAGAGTGCCACATTGTCAGCGGGTCAGGACTGAGGAAGTGCCTCATTGTCAGCGGGTCAGGACTGAGGGAGCGCCTTATTGTCAGCAGGTCAGGACTGAGGGAGTGCCTCATTGGTCTGGGGTCAGGTGTGAGGTGGTGCCTCATTATCAGCGGGTCAGGGCTGAGTGAGCGCCTCATTGTCAGCAGGTCAGGACTGAGGGAGCGCCTCATTGTCAGCAGGTCAGGACTGAGGGAGTGCTTAATTGCCAGCGGGTCAGAACTGAGGGAGCGCCTCATTGTCAGCGGGTCCGCACTGGGGGGGCGCCTCATTGTCAGTGGGTCAGGACTGAGGGAGCGCCTCATTGTCACTGTTTCGGGACTGAGGGAGCGCCTCATTTTACGAGGGTCAGGACTGAGGGAGCGCCTCATTGTCAGCGGGTCAGGACTGAGGGAGCGCCTCATTGTCACTGTTTCGGGACTGAGGGAGCACCTCATTGTACTAGGGTCAGGACTGAGGGAGCGCCTCATTGTCAGCGGGTCAGGACTGGGGGAGCGCCTCATTGTCAGCGGGTCCGGACTCGGGGAGCGCCTCATTGTCAGCGGGTCAGGACTGAGGTATTTGAAGCAGTGCAATGAAGGGTGTGGGTCCTTTTATTCTTTTAAAGTTAGAGAATGCCAGAAAGCTTATCAACGCTATATGATTTGACTGGGTTGGGAATTACTTAATGACAGCAGAAAGTTTAGTAGCCTGATTACCGCGGCTGGCTCTTGAGATTTCACTATTGCCGGTTTACTCATTCTTTCATTCAATTTCACGGAAGCGCTATTTTGAGGGTAGCTTTCTTAAAGGGAACGCGGACCCTATTCAACATGCATCTAACAGAGACGTGGTAACGCAGAAAACTTGTTTGATGTCCCGCAAGATATTCAAGTCCTGGGAGACTTTTGTTGAGGGCTGATGAACATTATTATTTTTCATAGTTTCGGGTGACACGATGGATGGGATCGTATTGTTCTGAACAGATTCGGAAATTAACACATACTCAGGAATTGACACTGATGTCGACTAAAGTTTGGACACTGTTAGCAACAAGGGTCCAAACTGTGAAAGGGCAGTAATGGGGTGGAAGGAACATTTTAATTTCGTCTCCCTTTATTAGTGAAAAGTACGGTAAGATGGCAGTTTTATGAATGAATGAATGAAATGCGGTAATAGTAAACAAAGTACGCTAATGAGTGGTCAGTAAAGTTATGAATGAATGAGAGCGCGAGAATGGTCATATGGAGCGCCTGTGGGTGCATTGGTAAAGAGAATCTTGATTACAACAGTAAAGAGGCTTATGATATAGGGTCACACAAAAACCACAGAAAAAGATATTTTACGGCGATTGACTCTGTATTACTAAAGACACGCCAGCCAGACTCCGGAAGCCTTGTTAAGTGCTAACCGATATGAGTAAACAGGGCAGACCACAGGATATTCAGGGGCAAAGGTTATAAGATAAGCAAGTGACCACATGAGCGAACGGCTACCGTGTGTTTGAATCCGACTGGTAAATATGTGATACACAACCATTTGATCTAACTGACTGCCCAGTTAATTGAAAACCGAAGGAACTGCAGATGCTGTAAATCAGGAACAAAAACAAAGTTGCTGGAAAAGCTCAGCAGGTCTGGCAGCATTTGTGAAGGCAAAAACAGTTAACGTTTAGGGTTTGTGTTCTGTGTTTTGGATTATTTACAGGGGCCTCTGTTTTAGGGTTTCTTTACACAGGTCTCTGTGTTTTATTGAATCAGAGATAGTAGGAACTGCAGATGCCGGAGAATCCGAGACAACAAGGTACAGAGCTGGATGAACACAGAAGGCCAAGCAGCATCAGAGGAGCAAAAAGGCTGACGTTTCGGGCCCAGACCCTTCATTACAAATCGGGGAGGGGTAGGGGTTTCTGAAATAAATAGGGAGAGACGGGGAGTGGGATAGAAGATGGATAGAGGAGAAGATAGGTGGAGAGTAAACAGGCAGGTCGAAGAGGCGGGGATGGAGCCAGTAAAGGTGAGTGTCAGTGGAGAGTTACGGAGGGAATATGTCAGTCCAGGGGGGATGGACAGGTAAAGGGGTCGGGATGAGGTTAGTAGGGAGGAGATGGGGGTGCGGCTTGAGGTGGGAGGAGGGGATAGGTGGGAGGAAGAACAGGTTAGGGAGGCGGGGACGAGCTGGCCTGGTTTTGGGATGCGGTGCGGGTAGGGGAGATTTTGAGGCTTGTGAAATCCACATTGATACCATTGGGCTGCAGGGTTCCCAAGCGGTATATGAGTTGCTGTTCGTGCAACCTTCGGGTGGCATCGTTGTGGCACTGCAGGAGGCCCAGGATGGACATGTCATCTGAGGAATGGGAGGGGGAGTTCAAATGGTTCGCGATTGGGAGGCGCAGTTGTTTAGTGCGATCCGAAGGTAGGTGTTCTACAAAGCGATCCCCAAGCTTCCGCTTGGTTTCCCCAATGGAGAGGAGGCCACAACGGGTACAGCGGATGCAGTATACCACGTTGGCAGATGTGCAGGTGAACATCTGCTTGATGTGGAAAGTCTTTAAGGGACCTGGGATAAGGATGAGGGAGGAGGTATGGGGGCAGGTGTAGCACTTCCTGTGGTTGCAGGAAAAGTGCCGGGTGAATTGGGGCTGGAGGGGAGTGTGGAGCGGACAAGGGAGTCACGGAGAGAGTGGTCCCTCCAGAAAACAGATAAGGGTGGGGAGGGAAAGATGCCTTTGGTGGTGGGGTCGGATTGCAGATGGTGAAAGTGTCGGAGAATCTGCCAGACCTGCTGAGCTTTTCCAGTAACTATGATTTTGTCCCTGATTTTGCTGCATCCGC